>NW_011340746.1:167642-220169 GCF_000735185.1 Notothenia coriiceps | reverse complement strand
ATTGCTCTCCCTAGCTGTCCTCGCTCCTCTCTCTGTCCCGCTCGCTTCAAGAGGCGTGTTGCTCTCGTGCGATGACGGCCTTGCATTAAACAAAAATAAAGATAAACATAGGCCTATTTTGTAAAGTGGGATTTCGAAGAAGTGTCACTGTTGAAACCCTTATGAAGTGGTGAGTGCTGCTCCAAGAAATTTCCTTTTTCTTTCCCGGACTGCACCGCTGTTGTGTGTGTGTGTGCAAAGCGTTTTCACATGTGTCGAATGCGCCGCATTTTTACACTACTCGTCCGTGCCTAAAACGTTGATGTTTGGCTTTGGCTTGTCGGCTGTCGCGATGTGAGGCTGTCGCCGCCCGCTTCGCGCCGCGCGGAACGATTCGCGGCCTTGTCCCGGTCAGCGCTGCTGTTGGTGGGACACGCTGCTTTCTCGGTATGAGGTGGGAGCACGTGGCTTTCCAGCGCTGCTGCCGCGGTACCGCATCCACCGCGCATCCGCCGCCCCAACAGAAACCCAGCGGAACAGTCGGCAGACAACACAACACGCGACACGAGGTCCGGCGCACACACCAACATCCAAGAGACCGGGTCCAGACAACCAAACACCCGACGACTCTGCGCGCGCGGCGCTGTTGAAACGTCCACCGCCGATTGCGAGTCTCCGGCTGTAACAGTCCACTACGGCCGCACGAGGACCACGGTTTCTCTATTCTGGCCTGAGGTCCAAAACACTTTATTTTTAAAAAAGTGCGCGCCCCACTTTGAGAAAACGCTGGGCTAAGCCTAACTGTAGCTGCTCCTCCAACACTCACACAACTTCATAGCTGTATTCGCCATACAGGAAACACACATTTTAAACGGTTTTGAGTGCCGTTTTGTAACACAAGCATTCATTAATGGTTCGGAAAATGGCGCTGTACCTTAATAATATAAAATATTGTATATATGCGTGCATTTCCTGTTCGGAAAGTGTCAATGTACTGAGAGTGGAGGTGTCCTGAGATTGGCGCCTGCAGGCAGGCTCCATGGACCTGTCAGCTCCGGACTGCGCAAAATGCGTACATGAAGCGCTACCTCATGAACGCAATACATCTACCCTTGTGGGGGCGCGCTCATGTGATTGGCTTAGAATTGAGGAGACATCTGATTGGCTATAGATAGAAAAAATTACAAGTACGAATCGGCTTGTGTTTGCAGGTTCAGAGGTTTTAAACAGAAAACAAATATGCAGGGCTCTCAAGTTTTGAACAGAGTTCAGCGTGAGATTTTGGTACTCCAACTTCTGGCTCCCCTCAAAGTTCCCATGAAGCCCTCTGTATCGCGAATGTCAACTGGGGGGTGCTAGTGGAGTGCACGCGTCTCAAACAAGCCTAGTTTGTTTACAAAATTGCGGCGCAACTTGGTGGGCGGTACCCTGGAAAGAAATCTCTGCGTGAGAAATACAAGGTGTGGCGTGTGAGCGTGTGAATGGAGTGAAATGCGTGTGTCTCACGCCAATTGCGTGAGACTTGAGAGCTCTAAATATGTGTGGAACAAAAATACACATTTAAAACTTTTTTCTGTATTTGGATTTTATTTACATGTAGCCTATATGAAACGGAACAAATTGGTGTGTGCATTGAAAAACACAAGTGTGAATCCTTCTGTGTGCATGTGTGTATTATGAGACTGTTCTGAGCCCATATAGGTTTTCCTACAAAGTTAATTCACCCTCCATTGATTTTCATATCAAATTAGCGTGTTAATAAAATAAGCTATCATGGCTTATACTTGCATATCTAAACAGAATCATGAAAGCCTGTTGGTAGAGTCAGGCACACGAGTCCGTTTGAGTGTGTGCGCAGTTGTCTGAACGCTCACTCACTGCTAGCTATTTAGCTAACTGTTAGGCTACTTAGCTTGCATTGTTATGGATCTGAAGGTAGCAAAAGCTAACTTTNCCTCCTATGTGCTCTGATGTGTGTTTATGTGTTACAATGGCGTTTGTTAGCAACCAGAAAATGACACCAGTAATGACAAACATATGAGAATGCTGCGTGGGGTCCCACGCAGCATTCTCATATGTTTGTCATTACTGGTGTCATTTTCTGGTTGCTAACAAACGCCATTGTAACACATAAACACACATCAGAGCACATAGGAGGGGGGGGGGCGAGGAGCTCAACAAGGCGTTTAGGACAGAGAGTGAATACACATACTATACAGAGATGCTGTATGAGAAACCAATGTGATTTTGGAACATTGAACAATTCAAATCTATTCTAATAGACCTCAACAATGGAATTGTGATCAGTATAAATGGCCATGACATGGGACCTTTAAAGGGGACCTACCTGTTGGTTTTTGTTTTCCTTTTCTGTAGTGTTTTATATAGGTTTTTGTGCGCTGCAAAATATTGAACGTGATAGGGGCGGGACACTCTTAGCGGTTGACCAATCACAACAGAGCCGGCCAGCTAACCAATCAGAACAGACTGGGCTCTGGTTTTATACAGAGGGTAAAAAGAGGTGCTGCAGCACAGGCCGTTTGTAAAAAATAAAGCACTTTTTAAACATCAAATCATGTATAAATGTCACAGTAGAGGCACAGAATACAATTATTTAAACAAAACAGTTGCATAAGCTCCTTTCTCCCTGTATAAGAGTGAATATATCCAGCCTACCAGCCTTACCACCTTGTTTTAATCTTTAATAATACTCTTTAATCACATTTAATTAATTAAACTCAAAAATATTTAACCTCTCTTTATAAATAACATTAATCAGCATGGTTGTAGCCAATATTGGGCCATTTTTTTTTTTTCTTCTGCATTTTTGTGTATTTTAGGAGCGAGTGCACAACAACTGAATGGTAAACAGCATATTATTGTTGTTTCGGGAAAAAAACAAGCATAGGGCCTCATAGAAAGTAAGGGCACATAAAAGAACATTGGCACCCACGAAGAGCGTACTTCATTGTAATGCTAAATAGGTAGCAGGAGCAATTCTGCCTTCACTTATCTGTCAGGCAAAAGTTATCACACCCGGTTACTTCAGCTTAGAGCCATTCATAGCGTGCATCTTCAAGTGCCACTGATCTAGCCCCGCACCAAAGGTTACTCAGATCCGCAAAACCTACTTGTAAAATGCAAATGCTGAATCAGAAATTAAAGACAAGACTGTGGCGGATAGATAAGGCGCCACTCGTCAGATTCTGCACGTTCGACTGAAATTCTGTATTATATCGTCAAGGCTTTTGTGTGAAATGCTGGGGTTGAAAAACTCTTCTTTGAATGCACAAAGCTTCAAACACAATAAGCCATTTGATACAGTTGTTCCAGCCGGTTTTACCTACAGGAACAACAACATGTCTGCTTGGTCAAGGACAAATACCATTTTATTCTTCATAAACAATTGGTTGTTTTTCTGAAAATGAAAAGTGCAGAACCACAGTTGTCTATAAACCATTGAGTTTAGGGAGAACAAGATGAGACCCAGGGATGTGAGGGATTATTGAGGGGAAGATGTAATTGAAAATAGGAAGATCATGTTTCCCCATAGATCTATTTCAGGAAAATATGGACTACATGTATTTAAATAATGCATTTCTAATCTTCCCGACAAAAAATGCTATTTGGTTTATTTCGAGGTCAACAGTTCACCCATGTCCATTTGTGTATGTGAAGCTGCATGCGTGAGATTACAGTGAATGTGTGTTGTGTTTGGGTCAAATCAGTTCATCTCAATAGATTTCTGGTGAGATCAACACTTCCTCTATCCCTTTATATGTTGTCTAGCAAGACAAATACAAAAACAAAAATAGCAAAACATCTTAATAATAGATGAGCCTATTTGGGGCAGTGTCCAGTCCAACCACAGCCGTGTGTCTCCTAATATTTCAAACAACCGAGTGCAGCGCTGGCACATGTTGACTGTCACCAATGATGTCATCCTTTAAAACTCACACTCCCTCCTCTGCACAGCAGGTAAACTTCATATTCCTGGAAGGAAAAGTTTCTGAGTGTACAGACACATTTAGTGGAGGCTCAGAATAGAAACAAAGGACTTCCAGGTGTTTATAAACTTGCTTCTTAGAGGTTGATTGAATGCTTAGAAGATAAGCCCTGCGACATTAGATATCCCAGTAGGCAGAGGATGGGAGGTTAATCTCATTCACTACGATGATGTATCTGAAGTGACTCTTTTTTGCCGGTGGTATCGTTCCTGAACACTCCTTGGGTTCCAAGGGCAAGGAAAGTGTCCATCGGAGCTGGTGCATTGATTGCTTCAAGATTTGATTAAACTCTCGGTTATACTCCAAATGTAAGACAATAGCATTGAGATAATCTCACCTTCTCTCCTCAGGTCAGACGTAATGCGGTTTAACTGTGCACTCTTCTAACGTAATACCTCACATAGGACATTTTTAGTTTGCTGTAGGTTTTGTTGGACTGTCGAAAATGATGTTTAACACACGGGAGAAAACACCTTAACAAGGCTTGTGTGTCCCATCTTTGCTTTTAATCACTTCCAAAAGCGTGAAGCCAAAGGTGTTGCTAGTTTAATTAACATCCAAAATAGCCACTTTGATAATTAAGATCTAATATTTAGAAAGGGATGTCAAGGTAAACACTCTAACAACGCTGCAGGGTTGGAGGGGTCATCCCTTCCCAAAGGGCAGCTCCTGTGACTCTTAAATAGGACACCAGTCCATCCACTGCAGCCCATGGCTAACATCGTTATTAGGCCTCATTAACAGCCTTCCTATACAAATTTATTCGCTGCAGATTACAAAACCAGGCTCTGGGGTGGGAAACCACAGCCCGGTAAATCATTAATTGATGATCCTGCAATTCCAGTCCTGCTACAGTTTTTCTCCAAGCTGAATGAGAGCAGACTCAAACTAACAATCTCACACATTTATTTTGCCTGAAACATTCTCGACACCAAGATATTTTCACTAATATAAGACTGAAGATTAAGAAAGGCACAGTGTTTGCTTGCAAGGTTCTTTCTATGACCTCGTCTCAGGCCGTTCCCCGCCTAAAGTGCAACATATTTAGTTTGCTATGTAGTCTCAAAGTAGGAAGTGTCCGCTAAGGAAAGGAGGAATATTGGATAAGAGCCTTACATGACTTTGGATTAGACTGTCAGGAACTGTGTTACAGTAACTAGGGTAGGGGGCCTGAAAGACACTGAACTAATACATCCTCTTCGAATACGAAAGTCATTTCCTTGACATGATGGGTTCTCCAAAAAGGCGTGGGTTTTCTAATTCTGGGGAAAGAGATGATATTCAGACACAGGCCAATCAGAAATCCTGCTGAGGTGAGATGGCTGTTCTCTGCTGAATCTTTTTTCTTTTTGACTCCCCATATTTCGAGAGTTCAGTCCATTCTGTGTGCTGCTACTCCATTAATTTATCTGATGCTCCACTGAATCCTCCTGTAATGACGACAGTCAACCTGGAATCACACTCAGATTAAAGTCTGCAATTGGTGCATATCAGCCAGCTACGAATGCTAATTGACTTGATTGTTATTAATTTTGACATTACGTTCCAATTAAAGATAGCAAAACATTGATTTCATTTTCTTTTCATTTTATGGTTGGAGATTAAGAGGGCATTGATCACACCTGAATGGCTCAGTGTGTGTATAGCTAATTAAAGACTGAGATTGCAATTAAGATAATGAGTCCGTCTAAGTTTTCAGATGGAGCACACAAACACTTTTTTAACCATGTCACTCAGGAACATGTGGATTTAACCACTTAGAATAGTGTGTAATTTACAGTCTTAGGACATACTGTGGGATGGGCGTGATAACAAATGAATGGTGAACCCATTTCTAATGTTATCAAGCCATTTGATGACTGTTTTCAGTTGGTTACTCTACCTCTCTAATGCTTCAGAAAATACAAATACCAAGGGGGAGATGGTGCACAACCAACCATCAAGATAATTTGATTTAAAACAAATATTCCTACCAGTTGTCTAACTTTGCTTACGTAAGCTATGCAATTTAAAATAACTCATGGCTGACTTCTTGCTTTCAAAATGGACACAAACAACCCTATTAATAGAGGGTGATCTGAACCCATTTGTAAGTGTAGCAGTTCCAATCAAACCTATATCTATAACGCTGATAACCCCAGCGTGTAATGGTTTGAATGAAAGCAGCATAATGCTTCTTAAAGCTGCAGGCTGGTTGACGTACAGTATATGATTGTAAAACCATGCGGTTGTTTCTGTGTTGGTTAGTGATTTGTATTTGCGATAATTAAAGATGATGGACATTTTATTTCAGTGGAGATCTTAATAAAACAAGGCAGCATTTTCTGACAAACGTTAACAATCAGCAAATGGTCATATGTCTCCTAAAGATCAATAAAGAGTACATTTACTTTGACCTTGTTTATGAAGGGCTGTGAGTCCTGGAAAAGCTGGTGGTTTAAATGGTTTAAATTCCTAAGGATTAACTCTGAGTACGCAAAACTAATTGTTAAAGTGACACCTACTAGTCACACTGATACAACTGAAATGTAAGCCTTGGTAATTTTCGGTGAACATGTTATTTGTTGAGAATATTGTTAATATTGAGAACAGTACCTGAAGGTCATTTTACTTTTATTTTTTTATTATATTTGTTATTATATCATAACTTAGTACTTTTTTTAAACATATGTAACATTAAGCTGTCTGTGGCTCTTTCCTGCTGTAACGATGCAAATGTCCCCTCTGTGGGACTAATAAAGGTATTCTGATTCTGAAACTGTGCTATAACTAGGTTTCATATTACCAAAGCCAATGTGCTTTCTACACATTGTTACTACAGTGTGTTTAAAGATAGGAACATATGATGGTGAATAAACTGATCAGAGTATGACCATTAGGTGACTAAACCCATTTATAAACAAACATATATTACACGTACTGTATGTAATGAGACTTGAACTCTGGTAACCTGTGTTTAAGTTGGACCCGATGCGTATCCATTGATTTCCCCTGACCTTCACACTGCTTCTTTAAGCCTATAGCTACAGCTCTACTGTATCATGATTATCTTAAATTACACAGATCGAATCAGCTTGTGTCTCCTTGCTCCCTGGCTGCCTAATTTACCGACTTGTAATGGCAACTTGCCAAGACTAAGTCCGATAAACACGGTATCTGTGACTCTGTGTCCCCTTTGTGCAGTCACCTGGTTGCTTGTAATTAGGCAATGTGAACTTTTATCAACCGAAAACTGATGCAGCAAAGGAAATGTGTTTGTTCTCAAGAAAGAGAGAATCATTGGTGTGATTGCACCATTACAGCCTGGTCAGATAGAATACGTCGATATGTTTTTGATGCACTGCGAACAGTGTTAATTTAGACTCCAGAGATCCGTTTGGAGTGTTTTTTTACATTTCCTATGTCGACACAACAGCAATTTACTGAGTTCTAAAAGAGGGCCGTTGAACACCTCCTGCAATCATTAAGGATAACACTGTAAGCTAGATAAATATAGACTTTAAAGTTGCAAAGTTGTTCAAAATAAAGACATATCCAACATGTCTAGCACTCAGCTAGACTGATCATGATTTCAACCAATGAAATAGTTCCTTTTACATTCACTACAACAATATCAAAGGATACAGGGACACCCCAACTGTTCTTCTTCCATTTATTGTACACACTGTACTTGTCAAAGTCTGCATCTCTGAGGATATACTTGTTCTAAGACTTCTTGTCTTGAAATAGCTCATTAAAAACAATGCTGTGTGTAATTACATATTTTGCTACGGATTTCCTCCAGATGCAAAGGCTGACCTGATTTTCTTAATGACTAAAACCTCGAGTCCATGCTGGTCCCAGAGACATTTCTGCACAGTAACGTCACTGCGGAGTTGAAAGGGATCTGGCCTAATTAAATGAAATATCCCGATGCAATGGGGCATCCTGAGGAGAGTGCGGTGGGGTGCTCGTTTGATTAGAGTGGCAGTCTATTTATTATTGGATAGAGCAAGGTCTACCTTTGTAAGTGTCACCTCTGATGCACTGTTTCCCTACCTAATGCAGTTATTATAACTCAATATCCATTATTCATACATTTTCCTTTTTCATTTCCTTACATTAACAGAAAGTGTACTTACATTAAAGATCCAGGCTAGAGAATGTTTCCGTAAGTTTCCTTCATCTGTTTTACTGAAATTGAGTTAGCCTAGTTGTTTTACACTTAGAGTTCCGTAAAAGATTAGTAACATCACTAAATAGAGGAGACGGAGATCTGTAATGTTGTTTACTATATACTGAATAATGCCATTAGGGAAGATTCATGCCTCACTGATACAGCATAGCACATAACTGTGACCAACAAATGCTGTAAATATGGGTTTGTTGCATACTTAGCCTTATTCCTAAAGACATTAGATTTGTTTTAATACATATTGAGCAAATAAATCCTGTTTTCTACCCCATGGCTTATATTCATGAACATGCACCTGTTAAGTGTTATTTATAACCCATTCAACAACATCACAGTGATTACTAAAATATGTCTGAAAACTAAATCTCATTTGGATTAATGTGGGTGGCTACAAAGAAACAGAGGAATGGCAGTAAAAAATGTATCTGCCGTTAGATTTTGTTTAATAATTGATGTGTCTCTCCTTTTCATATATTAACAGGGAGAAATGAGCACATTTCACAATTGGTGTCCTGTGGCCATATACCGAACTTAGAAGAAGTTGTTGCATTTTTATAGTCTATACTTGACTCATTAGAAAAAAGTTGACAAAGCAGCATTTTCCATCATCGCCTTCGGATAAATCTAATTGATCAGCCACTGTCAGAGGTGTAAGAGTAATTAGGGTGATTTCATGGTGGGAAGACTGGTTGCAAACTGATTACACTTTTACTATTACTGGATTTATTAAAAATACATTATCCCACTCATCATTAACAATGTCTGCTGTCCAAAATTATGTTCTCACACTTGTGGTTTTATGTGGATTTGAGCTCCACAAGAGAAGAGGGCCTCTTTGGAAGACATAAAAGTCGGAAATAAAAATAATACGGTATGTGCTCTTAATTGTATGAATACAATAATTCCGCATAGGCACACATCATTACGTTTCCTTATATCTGGTAGGAAAGGCCCCCATGGTATTTCCTTCTTTTTCTCTTGTTCTTATGTTATACTTTTCCTTTTTTCAGAAGCTTACAAAATGCCTCATCAAAAAGGAGTGAAAAATAATTATCACAACTCTAAAAAAAGAAGAGGTAATTAGCACCACTGAATAAATCAGTCATAGGAAAATTGCAATTATACTTGTTCTTATTAAGTTACATTATTTTCTGGACCACCGTGAAATAATTTATCTTGTATTGCAATCCCTGGTAAGACTCATTAATAACAATGGTGTATTATTATAATTTGTAAAGAGGTACGGATACAATACAAGTTAATCCATTCGCCACGTGGCTAACATAAAACCCTTTGCTTCCCAAGGAATAATTTATGGGAGCTTCAAGGAGCAGTTTCTAGAAAGGAAACTGGACAATCCAGGTCCATTCACCAATTCAGTTCGTTTTTTAAAAGTTATAGCTTGAAGTTTGCTGCAAAGAGATTTTAATCAGTACATTTAGCCAGATACAATAACCAAATGAATGTTCCTAAACGTATGCAAACAATTTAGGCAGATGCTATTTCAACCCAGTCTCACGGCATTTCGTGTTATAGTCACGACATTTAATCTATTGATTCTTGTTCACCAACACGATTTCCCCCTTTTTTTCATGTCACATTAAAAGCAATGTATTTCTATTGGTGGTGTGTTTCGTGCCACGTCTTTTTATCCGGTCGATTATTGGAAGCTGTGTGGTTCATAAAAACATGTTCTTACTCAATATCAAGCCTTGATTATTGTTTTTTATTTTAAATCATATAATGTCCGACTTTTTTTGCCGCCTGTGAGGCAAAGAACTGGGCTCAGAGCCTCAGAATACTGAAATCTGTATTTTTTAAATCTTTTTTTTCTTCTAATTTGTTTTTCTTTTCTAAATAACACCCTGTTATTTACTCAACAATAACACACAATTATCCTTGTATTTATTTATTTGTTTGATTCTATAATCTTGGGCTGTTTTGGCGTCCGTCAGGAACTGAATTTCAAAATAAAATAACCGGAAACAGACGTAGGCCTATAAGGGACATTTCGAGCATCATTGCGATATACACCCACTGAACTGATTACCCAAGATCCTCAGCTATGATTTAAGCTCGCTGATTGGATGTTTTAGCCGTAATGCACGTGGGGATATGGTGTTAATGCGATATGAAATCCGAAAAACATTTTGGAGTTTAGGATGGCCGAAGACACTACACGACCCATAATCCTCAACTCTAGTTTGGAACTACAGTCCCTTTGCTTGACAAACCCCGTGATTAATCTTCAAGCTCTGGGATTTGGATGTTGGAGTGGCAGTGCGCCAAGGTTACGCCGAGCGTCAAACAGCACTTTGAAATGGAACGAAACCACGCCAGACTATCCAAAACGGGACCCCCCCCACACACACACACAAAGAACNTCGGAGGATTTTGTAAAAATTTAAAGGAAAAAGGTTCCCCACCCCTGCTGTAAATAATAATAAGAATCCTTGATTTATAACATCTCTGTCTCCTATTGATCTGAGTATATTATAAAAAATAGCCAGTTAATTGAAGCATTATAGCACAGGCCTTTGTCAGATGGTATATTATGCTGTTTCTTGCTGCTTCGAATAGTTCTCTCTTTTTTCACCATACCTGTGTTTGCATCACTGAATAATCTGTAAAGGGGTCACCAACATTTCATCTTTAAAAGCAAAAAAAGGAACAACATTTGGGTTGCCAGTAGTGTACAACAAAAAGTGTTGGCTTATGCATATTATTTAAATTTCATTTTTTGACCATTTTGCAGTTGGTAACCAATTGATATAAAATCACGGGTTCCTCAGTCATCAAATCTGTAGTTCTAAGTAAGACTAAGTCATAGATAAAAGGGTATTAATCCATCCAATGAGCAGTTGTAAATGTTAATAAGTTGCAAATCTTTCCCATTACAAAAGGTAAGCTGATGGCTCTTCCCCAGAATTAAGAAGCCAGAGAGACAGAGTGTCACGCTGAAGGATAAACAGCAGCAGTTAAATGGGTAACACAGGGCTTAGCAGTGGGCCGTCCAGTGGGAATGGAATAAGATGAAACTTCCTTAATGACTTGAGGTAAATTAGACAGCCAGCCGCCCGTGTTAATGCGCTTTCACACCTTAGTTAGTTTGTCGCTGTGTTCTGACCGACCATAAGAGGATGCGACTTTGTCTGTGTGCAGCTACAAACACAATATGACACCATTTGTTTTGGGCTGTTTTTTGACCTATTTGTAACATTGTTTTAATGAATTGACAGCTTGGATCAAACAGTAATTACGTGAAATGAATAGAGAAACAGCATGTCGTGGCTTCCTTCCTTGTATTTCCATCAAGCCACTAGACGCCTTAAACAGACAGTTCTAACTCGTTTCTTTCCTTAAATTACTCACAGTTTGAAGTGTTGCTTGGCCTCCGATGGTTAAGAAGATGTTACGATGTGTTTGCTCGAAATAACATAACAAACATTTGCACATGCAACAAAGAATAGGCTATAGGCCTTTACAATATTCAAAAGAAATAGGCAAAACTCAAAGTAAAATAACAAAACAACTTAGGTATTCTTTCCGTCTCGATAATGCTTATAACTTAAAGGGTACTTTTACGGTAAGAGTACGGTATGTTACGGTAAGATAAGATAAGTACGGTTAAAAACTGTTCCTCGACGGCGTCTCTCAACAGGTTGCCCATCACTGTGGCTTTAGCACCGGCGCCGTGGGAATTGTAGTCCTTTTATAGTGCGTTGACTACAGACGTCACAATTAGGTGGCCTTTCTTATCAAATCAAAATACTGGCTCTAACACAGCATAAAGTGCTGGCTTAGTTCATTATCAGCCTTAGTTATGGATTAAATGATTCTCCAAGTAAAGTTTGCGAGTCATTTACGACTGTAGTCTTTCAACTAAAGGCAATTTGATGGCGAACTGGGAAATGCTGAATTGCTGTGATCCCTTTTGCATTAGGCTCTCCCCGAGTAAAGCGGATCTTCATTAAAACCTAAATCAATCTGGAAGTAAACAAGGAGGAAAGGTTGTCTTTTTCATTATTTAATTTCCTTCCAAATAAACGGTTGTGTTTATTTTGATATCATGCAGCAATAGGTGATGTAGCTTGCTACAAAGTATTGAAGTCATGTGCAAAGACATAACCTTGGACACGCTTCATTACCCCGCTCTGAATGCTGTTAGAACAAGTCCTCCTGCTTCACTGAAGAACATATTCTGTCCACAAACATGAACTCGGTGCAACACCAAACAGCTTTGTCCAGCATTGAACCAGACACTTATTTTGAAGCCTTTTACAGATAATAAGAAAACTCCTTTTTCGATGGAATCTTCCCAGAGACTTATCATGTTCCTTTCATTTATTAAAAGGAGCACACTAAAAAACTATTCTTTCACAGCTCCCCAGTCGAAACATGTTCAATTGTTGACCAAGCTCGACAACTAAATACGGATTCTATTTATCTTTCACTTTATTTCCCTCTGTTTTGTTACTAATCTAATGAAACCGTGTTCCCTGTCTTGTGTGTATTGAAAAGCTCGTGCTGTTGCGGTAGCCTGTGGAGCCGGATTGTTGGATCTCGCAGCCTGCCACCTCATAATGAAAGGTGTGGAGACATCTGTTTCCACAGGCAGCAATTAAGTTACTGTAACAGATAAACAAAACAACTTATGATGAGATACGGCGTAAATTCATAGGAAAGCAGACGAGAAACGCATATACCTTGGATCACTGGAACCGGATGTACAATTGCATCTGCAAATCCCAAGTCTGGAATGATTCGCCGTGCTGCGAAGCTAATCATCTCTGCACAGTAACTGCAGTAATTGGATTACTAAGTCTGACTCATGCTGAATATATACAGTAGGAATATACGTTTGAAATGAAGAATGGTACAAACTTTACCTAGGTCTACATTTCAAATCATGATTTATTTTATTATATGTACTTTTATTGTAGTTACAAGTGAAAGTCCTGCATTCAGATCTTACTTGACTTATTTACGGTAAAACCTACAATGATTCCCTCAGATTTCTCATGGT
Organism: Notothenia coriiceps; assembly: GCF_000735185.1. NCBI lineage: Eukaryota > Metazoa > Chordata > Actinopteri > Perciformes > Nototheniidae > Notothenia > Notothenia coriiceps. The sequence goes on along the minus strand of NW_011340746.1, from coordinate 206,983 downwards.
ATAAAACTATTTTTGTAAAGAGCAAATGTGATTAGAACATGACTGATTGAATATTGTTGTGTTCACAGTTGGTAACATGCTCCCCAGTAAGAGCAGATAGAGCCTAATGGAGTGACTAAAGCACAAGAGTGGATTGGCCATTAGTCCAACAGTTGGTGGCTAAGCCTCTAACTTTCTGCTATTGTCCTCAGTCAGAAAGCCGGACTTAAATTGCTCTTGAATAACAGGCCAGTGTGGTCAAATCTATTATAAAGAAAGAGCTTTTTAATAGCAATCAAAGCCCGGTTAAAATGGTTTGCCCTGTCGTTTACATTAAGTAGTTATATTGATGAAATTATGTATATTATGCAAATGGTTTTCTTGTATAGAGTCATTGTCCCAATTCCACAGGAAACACTCACATATACTAATTCCAAGAGCAAACCATGTGGGCTTTTATATTCTTAGAGATAGCTTTAGATTGTGTTTCTGTAAACTAAAATATGTAGATAATGACAAACAGTAGGAGTAAGAACAACAATCACACATACTACAAGAAGACTTGTCTTGCACAACACAAACAATATTTGAGTTTTGCAACTTTCTAAATCTATTTCTTTCCACTGAGCAGATGTTCCTTCTCGAGAAATAAAACAACAATCTTCTTGAAAAGTAACACACTGAAGGACACTTGGGAGCTGCCAGTGAACATATTGGCAGCTGCTGGCATTGAACCGGTGACCTTTAGGTTTTTCTATGGTCTCCAAAAGCCGTGGGGCAACCTGACAGCCTTGAATGTTCCTTGGCTGGGCAGACTCGCCTGGTGACATTCAACCAGTTCCCCAGAGAGGCTTGCTTGGCTCTCAGCTCTGCGTTTTACAAGGTCCCACAGTCTCATACGGTCCACAAGCAGGTGGGGATAATAATTAAGTATGATGATTACTAGACATTAATCCATCCATAGAGTGACAGCCGCAGCTGCCACGACTTTAGCTGCCACTGTGTTATAGAAGGTTTTCAGGTGTCCATAATGGACAACATGTGGGCCTCTCATTCAGTTCTTCTCAACACACACATTGTCCATCTTTGTTTTGCTTGCATTTTCTCCTCGCTCATTTCATCCTCCCCTTTATGCACAATGTGTAGGTGCAGAATAATAACATATATTTGCCAAATGAGACATCTCGGTCATTATAATAATGATGTAATGGACACATTATTTTCTGTAAAAGGTACATGTCCTTATCCTTTCTATACATGTCCTCTTACATTGCTCTTGATCAATTACTTGTATTAGTCTAAACTAAAGGTTTCATTCATTGGGTTATAATGCTTCCAGCTATGGGTTGGTTACATCAATTTTAAGGTTTTCAGTGTTACTGTGAAGTGTATGAAAAGTTGTGTATTTTAGGAAAGAGCTTTTTTTCTTGAATGTCTTAAAACAAAAACATAATACAAATATTTTTCATAAATGGCTAATGAGCACTTGCCTCATTAGAAAAACAATCTTATCCCATCTTATGACAACTAGGACTTTTGATATTACAAAAACACTTTTCCTGATACCATTCATGAGAACATCTTATCTTAGGATAGGAATATATCTGAGGAGTCCAAACTCTCTTAAAAAGGTTCATTACAAATTGTGTGTATTATGAGACTGTTCTGAGCCCATAGTTCTGAGCCCATAGACATAGACCCTGTCTTGAATTCACAATAACCGTCTCAAGCAGCACATTGACAAGATGAATTGTCATTGCTGTTTCTGAAATAATGAAACACTACCAAATGTTACTTTGTTACGGTCTCTACTGCTGTAACCAATTAACTTGAGGAACATCCACATGCAATTTTTAATGGCCCTCTAGCAGTAATATAATCATACTTTTGGATGTCCCATATCCCTGCAGTGCAATGCACTGTTCCACTCACAGCAACATTTCCCAGTGACACTTTAGTGGCTACATTGCATTATCATGCTCAGCGGAGACTTTCACTGATGACTTAGTCCCAGGGTTTATTAGCTATGTGCCTTTTCCCTTTAGACGAAAAATAATTTCCAGACCTCAGCCAAATGAAGTGGAAGATCTCATCAGCAGTCCCTGCAAGAAATGACATCGCACTATAGATCAAAGACACCCTCAAATGTATGGATATACAGTAGTATAGCTCCAAACTAAATCTGCATATATTTAAGGACTTCACAAGAAACAACGTGCATATGCTCAACAAAGGTGATTATAGGTTGTGTTTACACATGTCAGTGAAGAAAGACATGGATAATAGACAATGTCATAGTGTTTTTATACTAGGATGCGTTAAAAGGGTTTTGATTTGAACATGAAGGGGCTTTTATGTTTATGTTTAATGGTGCGGTTGTTGGAAATGTGCCGCAGTTTGTCGAAGTGGCTACTTTTGACTTATTAATTGGAGGAATTCAATGGGGAAAAACAGGGCACAGTTAAATGTGACACGGCAAAAGAAAATGGCTATGTACTGATGTCTTTCTGTGTTGAGTTGGCTCTAAAGTGTGTTTACAGGGATGAATGTAAGTGTAATTGTCTGCCTGGGTACATACAGTATGCAGTATATGTGTTAGTGATGGGATACACAGACAAGCTCAATGTGATAAAGTAAAACAAACTTTTCTATTAGCATACATGTACAAATGACATTTCACTTCAGCGGTATTGCGTGAATGACTGTTACTAATGTTTTTACATACAAATGACAACAAAATGAAAATATAGCCCCTTATCACTGCATGCTTACATGTTAATAACTGAAGACTGATTGCTATCAGATTATTTAATTATATCCCAACCCCTACTGCATAATGTAACACTCTTTTTTGATATTCTATATATATCTACATCTTTGATAACACCATTTTGAGAACATAACTATACGCTGCCTTTTACTGCTTGAGTAATTTGCATGAAACACTGTGCAATGGACCCTTTTTCATGTACTCTAATGTTAATTATCAAAAATGGACACGTGGTCTTTTGAGCTGAAACACTTCATATAAATCAGAATTCACTTTATCAAGTCCTTCTACCTGAAGTTTTATCCCTGGACTGTAATGGTAAGTGCAGCTTTCAGAAGGAGACATGGGCAATGACCTGGCATGTGGTCCACACAGCTTGAGAACACTAAATTAATCTACACAACATGACCAGCTCTCCCAAATTGCTCAAATAGCTTCTGAGGAACTGGCAAAATCAATTTTCCGAGAGAGGTTTGAGTGGCTCCACACTATTAAATCATTATCCTTCTGACCTCACTTAAGGACAGATTTGTACATCTATTTCTGTTGTACATGGTTCATACAAGCTGACATTAACTAGAAAGAAAAATGAACAGGGAATTTGTTTTAAGTTACAACTTGTATTATGACTAAAGCAATACAAAACAAATATGCTTTTGAGTAATTAGTTGAATAAGGATCATCCATATCCATTGGCAGGGCTGGCAGTTGGAGGCATGTGAAAATGAAATGTCCTCTCACTATGAAACTAATTATACTGTATACATAAGAGCTGAGTGGGCGATAGGTGGTGTGGTTGGGCTCATGCTGAGCAATGTGTACATAAGACCTACACATATCAAGACTAGGTAATTTCAGGTCGTATCGTAGCGACGAAACTAGACGTAGGCTCAGAGCCTCAGAATACTGAAATCTGTATTTTTTTAATCTTTGTTTCCTTCTAATTTGTTAATATTTTCAAAATAACACACTGTTATTTACTCAACAATAACACACAATTATCCTTGTTTTTATTTATTTGTTTAATTCCATAATCTCTGTTTTTTTTGGCGTCTGTCAGGAACTGAATTTCAAAATAAAATAACCGGAAACAGATACACACCCACTGAACTGATTACCCAAGATCCTCAGCTATGGTTTAAACTTGGTGAGTGGATTGTTTAGTCGCAATGCACGTAGGGATATGGTGTTTATGCGATATGAAATCCGAAAAACATTTAAAAAAAAAAGAAAATAATACTTTATTCCGAGTGTGCTTGCTTTTCTCTTTGAAAATCATCACATAACGGCGTTGTAATACACGGTTCGGCTGCAGTAAATATTACACATCTGCCGTAGTTCTTTATTTATAGAGCCCTGATGAGAAGACTTCTGGACAAACTGGAAGAAATGCTGCCGAAACTGAATACGTGATGTGGATCATAAATATATCAGCAATTAAACAACATCTTCAATTTCTCTTCACACAATACGTCTGATAGCAGTATCAATAGTAATTCGGCTGACTCTTATATTTGAAATCTTGAAAGGGATGTACAAAGTAGCCATTATATACAGTCTTTAATGAACTATTAGTAGAGAATAACGAGTAATTAATATACTTTATAGTTATCTGCAGATAAATGTTTAGTCTTCTCAAGCACCAACTATCAAATATCTCCTGATTGTTGGCACTTGACAATCACCTTCCCTGAATTTTACTCAGGCGTAACTTAAGTCTGATGTAAGGGTTGTTTATATTTCACATCATTAATCAGAATCGGCAAAGTAACTAAAATAAAAAAATAAGTGTATTGGAGTATAAATACCAGGTTAACCTCTGAATTGTAGTGGAGTAGAATTACAAAGTAACAATGAGCTGTCATGTGGGTATATATTAATGCTGCACATTATGGATACAAGCGATTTTCACCCATTTATTAATTATATGTTTTACATTTGATAACACCAATGTGTTTAATACTGGCAACTTCTAATTGTGGGAAAACGAAAAGGTTCAGTAGAGACGTCCCATAGAACATTTTGCGAAACACAATAGCCAGTAGGTTGTAAGAGTCGGGAGGAGCTGATAATTTATTCCGGCAAATTACTCAAACCTACTAATTGACCTAACAGAAGTTATTGAGTCTATGTAAGTTTACTGCGCTTGGGATCCACCCCAAACGTCAGCAAGATTCCACTCTATTAACTCCTGGAGAACCAGGTTCAATTAACTGCTGTTTCAATTCAGACAACTCTCTTAAATCTTGTGTTAAGGCGAATGCCCAGAAGGATTTTGATAATCAGTATATGCAGGTGTGGCCCTACCTTAGTTGAGTGTCGGCAGGGTGCAATCTTACCTTTGAAGCAGGAAGAGGCGAGAGCGCAGATGTCTCTTTAAGTTGTCGCCAATCCAAAAGTGGGAATAGTGTTATTTGAATAGAATAGGTCCAAAACTTATAGCAGGGGTTTTTACCGTTCTCTCTTTACAACATTATAATCATACTAAACCTATCATGCCTGTGATCATTTGCCTAATATGAAACTTTAATTCAATGGCAGTTTTACATTTACTAACAATTACCGAAGCTTGTAACTTGCAACTGCCAATTCAGTTGTGATCGTTTTATAGAAATTTAGAGGTCTTAGGGGCCTCATAAAAAGACTGGTGTTACATAAAAAGCACATTCAAACTTTTCATGCACCAAATCAAATTCCATCATTCCACACCTATGTTCCGACACAGGTGGGCCGGGTACTAAACATTTAGTAGCAAACGCACCCCGCCATTTCCCTATGTTCGCGCATGAATTCGGAGGAAGATCGCTCCACAGTGGCGGGTACTAATACTTACAAGCGGCATATCCAATTATTCCACTCATTCCAGCCCAGTAATTCAGGAGATATTTACCCAAAAACAAGCTCTCGCAGGGAGAGCGCTTACCGGGAGAGAGTATACCGAGGGGATACCCCACCCCCCTCTCCTCCCTCCTAGTTTGGCTCCTCTCCGCAGTGTCTTTATGCTAAAAAAAGCAGGAATATATCAAAACGTAAAGACCCACATCGCTCCATACGGCATATTTGTGGAAAACTGGGCATCGGCCTCTGATGTAAGGACTGGACACATGACGCAGAACATATTTCTATGGCTATGTCATCAAGAGCACACCTTCCGCAAGTGTTTTTGTAAAAAGTTCATGACCGCGCTTAGCTCTGGCAGGACTTGCAAAAATATTTATTGTTGGGCTATGACGTATAACAACCTTTTTGGGGCCTCAAATGTGTCTAAGTCAGGAGGCCGCGCCCCTCCCTTGTGCTACTGGCTGTGAGGGGAGAGGGGGAAGAAAGCTGGGTCTCTCCTTCTCCTTAATCAGTGGAGCCACACCCCATAAGCAAAAAATCGGTAATAGGCCCTCCAAACACTTCATTTAAACCCAAACCACTTGTGTTTTGGGTTTTATACTGGGTAAACAGTAGAAAATCATAAAATATTAAGCAATTCTTTCCCGCGCGCGCCCGTGGGTTATACAAGAATCCATAATTGAGCTATATTACTGATTATAAAGCTACGACGTTCATGTTAACTGATATTCATCCTAATATGAAGATCGTCAACAATGTGTAGTTCGGGGGCCCGGTTCGATCCCAGCACCACGCCTCCGTTTGGATAGTCTGGCGTGCTTTCGTTCGCATTTCATTACTGGTTAGCTGTAGTGTCTTCCGGGCCATCCTATAAGCTCTGAAATTGTTGTTTAAGGATTTCAATATCCGGCATTTACAGACATCATCCCAAAACCGCCCATTCGGGCGGCTAAAAATCCATCGACGAGCTTAAATCATAGCTGAGGATCTTGTGGTATCAGTTTCCAGTTGGCATGTGTATCGCAAGTGACCTGCTCAAATGTCCCTTATAAGCCCAGGCGTTTATCTCCGGTTATTTTTATTTTGAATTGCCCGTTTCCCCTGAGCAGATGGTCGATGTTTTCACTATACAGTACACTCCGGTTCTGTATTTTAGCACGAGGTAAACAGAATGTAGCGCTTTTTTTAGCCTATGCTTCCATCTGAACTTACTCAGACACAGATACGTCTATATTGCGACTCTGACAGCTGCTGCTACGGGCATCCAACTCCACAGATACTAACCTTTGCTTTAAATAAAATACATTATTCATATAACCCTTTTAGAATTAAGTTATAGTGCAGTTTGTTTTGGGCATCTGTCATTTCGAAACCTGAAAAACAGGCTTGGGTTTACTTGGGTTTTAAGCAAGTTAAGGAGGCTCGCTGGGGGGTCCGCCTTTATATGCTTTAATCAGGGCATTTAACCACTTTTTTCCGGCATGAAAATGATTTTTATCAGCTATCATACACCGGGGCGGCTCCATATTACAACTCAATTTGTACCTTTTCCTCGATGCTTAAATGTTATTTATATTATATATTTTTGGGGGCAAGGAAATTGACATTTCTCCGGTGATTATGATCAGTTTACTGGACTTAGGCCCACAACATCCTGAGGTTCCAGGGGCCAAATGTGGGTGGGCTCATAGCGGCCTTCCAGGCAGCATCCACCCGTGGAAAGAAGAAAAAAGTGAAGAAAATGGTTAATTATAGTCTTAAAAATACATCAAAAAATGAAGTTTTAAAAACCTTCCGCGGCCTCCGTTGTAAGTTGCGAACGGAGCAACGGAACCAATGTCGCGGGGCTTAAATTTCCCCCTCTCGTCCGTCCAAGAAATATTCATCGCATGTGACAGTTTTGGACTAGTCTGCCAAGAAATCGGAAAACCCGCAGTTTTTGGGTGCACTCAGGAATAAAAATGGCTGTATGCAAAAACAAATGGACGGGGAGTGTCCACTCACCATCGCATTGGGTCGGCCTTATTTTGTGGGCCTCAAGACCCCCCCAGCCTGGTTCTCACAAAAACGTTTACTGACAAACTGTGCCTCCTGAAGGAAATGTAAGGGGAGTCTGACAGGGGAGCTCTAGCCCGCAATTTGTTGGCACTATTTTTGATACTTATTTTCATTTTCAAACCTTTTTGGCACCGGATCTATTTATTGTTCATTTTCCTTTGCAGTTTTGGGCTGTTTGACCGCGGTTCCTTCTACCCTGGGGGCCAGCTGGCCCAGTCCCCGGGGGTCCCCAGTCCGGCTCTCCAGCCAGAAGGGGGTGCTGGTGCAGAAAATAAGAAAGGGGCCGAAGTTGGATGCGAGGGGCCGGCAGGATTAGGTTCCGCAGGGGGCCCAGCTAATTGCTACTACCCATCTCAGCACCGGGGAGGCACTCTCCCTTGGTGCTGAACCCTGGTGAGGAGTGCCTCAAGTTGTTGGTGGAGGAGGTGCAACGGGCAAAGGAGGGTGAAAAAAGTTAAAATGTGTGAAGCCTCCCAGCCAGAAGGGGTGGTGTGCCATAAGAAGGCCAAAACATGGGATCGCTGAGGGGCGGGTAGCCATTAAGGTTTACCAAGGGGCATGAGAACACTCCTCCAACACGAAGAGGTGGTGGTGCCATGAAGAAGCGACGAAGTATGGATGCTGCCCGCGCGCAAAGAGAGGTGCTTTTTCCGGTATCTTTCGCTGGAGGAATGGTATAACCTAATGCGCGCATCTTAGGGAGCACATTCTGGAGGTCTTTAGTCTTTAGTCCCGCGTCCTTTGATGGCACTATTCCGCACATTTTATTTAACACTGTTCGCTGCCTTTAGTGGCTTTTATTCATTCATGTCCAATTGATCCGCAGCTTTAATTTGTATGGTATGCGTGTATTGTACACTACTTGCCAATAGCAGAGAACATATACAATGCAGCTTAAGTTCTGGACATCGTGAAACAAGCTGTTCCTCCCTTGTAAAGGCTTTAATTCGTAGCGCTGTTGCTGGCTTCATGTCCAATTGATGGCACTTTATATAGGTATGTATCCTCGTCTGTACTTGCCGTAACTACTGTCCAATACAGAAAAATATTCAATGCGCAGGCGTATTTCGACGTTTGAAAGAGTTTTTTGAATCCTGGCTTGTCAACGTGCTGTGTGGCGCCCTGGAAGTATCAGACTGTTTAAACCAATGTTTAAGAAAGGATTCAAACACTGTTCGCTGGCCTTGTCAAGTGCCTGCTCGATGACACACTGGAAGTATCAGACTGATTTAAACATTTTTTTACCAAACGGATTCAAACCTGTTCCTGCGCGGCTTGTCAAGGTGCTGTGATGGAATCCTGGAAGTATCAGCACTATTTAAACAATGTTTAGCGCCAGGTTTCAACACTGTTCCTGGCTTCCTCCCAAAGTGGCTGTGATGCATCCCTGGAAGTATCAGACTATTTACAAGAATTTTACCCAGGTTTGCAAACACTTGTTCCTGGCTTGTCACAGTGATGTGATGGCACCCTGGAAGTATCAGACTACTTACCAACCATTTACGCTTTACGCCCCAGGATTCAACGCATACTTTCCTTGCTTGGTCAAGTGCTGTGACTGCGGCCCTGGAAGTATCAGAGTAGTTATAAACCAATGCCTTACGCCGGGGCCCAGCGATTCAAGCACCGTTTCCTGGCATAGAGCTTCTCAGGTGGCACCATAGAGAGGGATCCTGACCTGCTACCAGGTGGCTCCATTAGAGAGGCATCTGAGCCTTACAGGTGGCTCCCAATAGAGAGGCATCATGACCTTCATGTGGGCTCCATAGAAAGTATCCCTGCCCTTCTCACAGGTGCCACGCCCATAGCACGCAGGATCCTGACCTCCCTACAGTGCCAAGCCAATAGAGACCGCGCCCTGACCTTGCTCAGCAGGTGCGAACCATCAGAGAGGATGCCTGAAGCCTTTGCAAACCGTTGCACCATAAGAGAGCATGCCTGACCTTCCTTACAGGTCTATATGCTTGGCAGCCTGTCTGGAGGAGCCTGTGACTTCACAGTTTTCGTTGAGCCATGTCTACACTGACGCTAATGTAGCAAATGGCAATAAGGGCCTTGAATCTTGAATTTAAGGGCTATTTTTTTTAAAATAAAACAGTAATCTTGCTGTATTCCTAACCTCTTAAGGCGGCCACCCGGGCGGTCCCCAAGTGGAAAGCCCCGCCTCCCCCCGCGCAAGTTTATATTTATCGAAGAGAGAGACTTTTCTGCAGGGCTTCCTAACATTTATGAAACTACCCCAAGCCTTTTAAGGCCCGAGAGACCGCTGTGCCCGGGGCCCTGCCGCAAACATCTTGCAAGAAAAGTGTCTGAGGGAATGTTCTCTTAATAAACTAATGAATGTTTATATCAGCATCGTAAAGCACGGAAGAAACTCCCATCCTACTGAATCATCTTTTATTTATTCTATCTTTAAAAAAACCCGCACATGCCTAACGCTGACGCCTCTGAATTAGCAATGAGCGAAATCGTGTTTACTGCCCGAACTCATCATTAAACCTTATTAATAATGTATCCCAATCATCTGGAATATCGCAATCCATCAAGTCGATCGTGACGATGACACAGAATCAATGGGTACGAGACATATCACTGCAATGATACAAAACTCGGGCGACTTTATTACAACAAAACCCAGAGCATCAAGAGCCATGGGCGCTAAGGTAGCTAAANAATTGACAACTGCTCACTCCTTTCCTGTAAAATACAGGTCCAGCCCACACTAAGTGTACTGACTTGCGGCCTGTAGCACCGTCCTTGATGGAGCATATATGTGTGGGCTGGACCTGTATTTTACAGGAAAGGAGTGAGCAGTTGTCAATTCTTGTTCTGTTTTCTGTGAATATCTGCCTCACCCTCTCAGACTTTGAGTTGCGCGCGCTACTAAAGAGACGTGTTACCATGGAAACCAAACAATGGTGTAGCTGTATTAAAGTCCGAGTGGAAACAGTCGTGTGTAAATCTGATTTTGTCCGAAATCAGGAGAAATGCGGGAGAAATATGACCCCGGGAGGAAACCGGGAGAGGGCAATGAAATCGGGAGTCTCCCGCGAAAATCGGGGGGGTTGACAAGTATGCATGTCGTGTGCCTCTGCTGTGACATGTTTCTATGCTTCAATGATTAAACAGTGCTTTGTCATACTGCCTGTGCTGCAGCACCTCTTTTCACCCTCGGTCTGAAACCAGAGCCCAGTCTGCTCTGATTGGTTAGCTGGTCGGCTCTGTTGTGATTGGTCAACCGCTTAGAGATATCACCCCCCTAAGCCTATCACTTACAATGTTCTGGAGCACTAGCTAATATGAGTGTTAAAAAGCATGGGGGCCTTTTAAGGACATATGAAGCATTTGACTGTAGTGCTCCAGAACACTTGAAAAACTGTACCTGTCACCAGTGTAGGTAGATGATATATACAACTTTTGCTCACATGCAGTAAAGTATGAGTGCTCATAGCTGTGTGTCCCGCTCTGTATCTATTATTTACACACAACAGACAGGCAGATCTTTATTGTGAAGGGACACATGTTGATGCTGCAGGCTTTTCAACTCGGTACACTGTAAATAAAGGAAAGCCTATAGTGGTGGTTATTCGTATCCCCTGGTGAATGAACTTTTCCTGCACGATATACATTTTGTAAAACCTTTGTCATTCTTTCTGCACTGTAATACCCTGACTTTTACAGTACTTATTTTGCATATTACACTTTTTGGATCATCGTTGTCGATTCTTGATTAGGTACGTTTCCCTCTTTTGCATAATACTGTGAGCACACTTCCCCCCCTCCTTTACTGGTTTACTGTCAAAACAAGTCATCTGGGTTACCCCTTTATCAGCTCCCCACTCAGCACTGCTACAGATAAATCCGTCTTACTCTTTCACCATGTGCTTATCACTAACTGTGCCATGATGTGGTCACAGCAAATACAGCAGAAAGAAGATGAATCTGCTTGTCTGCGGAAGTCACTGCAGCAGATATGCCTGAATTTTAAATGTACCTCTGAAGTAAGCTTATTTAAGCCTGCTAGCAATTAAAGTTGCCAAAGTGGATAGTTGCCATTTTCCCTCTTAACAGATTTTTGAGTTTACATCTTAATGATATGGGGCATCAAGGAAAAAAATGACTGCTTTTTCTGGAAGTTTCCAATCTCTTTTCGCTAGGAATTTTCTTCCATTTTGAAAAGAGAAATACATATTTATAGAGCTCATCGTGTATGCTTCAATGTTTTATTAGCATGCATGCAAACCCATTTGTCTTGCATGTACTCTTTTTCACAGCTAAGCAATGTTGTGATCCTTGGGCCTTTGTAATGTTTGTATTAGCTCTTACAGACAAAATAACAAGATTGAAATGCACTTCATGAGCAATAATGGTAATTTGTTGAAGCAAATGCTCGTCATATCAAAGCTAAACATCAGTTTGGGACCATATAGCTGCATTTCCATCAGCTTCAGATGTACTATGCTTGTGATGCTGATAAGGAAATATGTTATGAAGTGTGGACGTATTTAGCTGAGAAGCATTAAATGTAAACAAGGCAAGTAGGGTGCCTTTAAAGACTCCTACTATGACATGTGTACATGCTTTAATGTTCCAAAAAGCTCTTTATTTGTCTCATACTGCCTGTGCTGCAGCACCTCTTTTCACCCTCTGTCTGAAACCAGAGCTCTGGTTGGTTAGCTGGCTGACTCTGTTGTGATTGGTGAACCACTTAGAGATGTCCTGCTTATCACGTATGTGTTGAAGCGCTAGCCAATGGATCGAGGCGTTTCAGGCAAGGGGGGAGTGCATGAAAGAGAAACTCCCTGTGGTGGGAACTTTGGAATTTTAGCCTTTGCAGACCATTGACATGCACACAAACCTATTTAACACACTACAGAAAATAGGAAAGCCGAAAAAGCACAATCGGGCTACTTTAAAGTCATCTACCAAGTTACACAAGTTTTACCTTGAGTCCATTTTATAATAAATGTATTTCCTTGTACAATGTATTTCCTTGTACAATGTAGAGCTGTATCTGATAGATTGGTAATGTTTTAAACATGCTCTGACCTCCTCAGATGGAGCAGGATCTGGAAACATTAGTCTTGACCTACTTACCATTTATCCAACCTTCCCAGAGAAACTTCCTTCTTACATATATTTATATCTGAAAGACATTTGGATTGAAATTGCCCTTTTTTTCTCTGAATGTGTGAAAACTGCATCTCACATGCTTCAGAGACTTTATTTGTCATTTGTGTGAGCTATCTAACCTTGTGACAATCACGTTGCCACCCATGTGTATAATAGCTGTTTGGACATCATTTCAGAAAATGGATGTTAACGTACCCAAACATCATACCCTATCTGTATTCCTGAGGTGAGACTGTATATCAGTGTGTGTGACATATTGGTAGTGGAGAGAACATGGAATAATCATTCAGTTTAACAACCCTATATGCAGTATAGTTTTATGAAACATTGTACCAAACATCCTTATTAGATCTGGCAAACATAACAGATAAAATCCCATGAGTCCCCAAATTGTAATATCTTTGGTCAAAGACCTCGAAAATAATGGCATAGTTACTAAAAACTTCATAACATATATGCTTCAGAATGTATAGGGATACAAATAATAACAAAGACACATTCAATGTTCATGGTCAGAGAAAGGAATTTTAAAAATTCAATTACAGTGCCGACATGTTTTTATTAATACAATACCAGAAAATGAAAATAATAAATAAATGTTAAAGATTACATATAAAGATCACAATATAATTTACGATAACATAATTTCTTGAAAGTATTTTTTATTTTACTCCAGGAAATACACATTTTTGTTCAACTGAATTAATTCGAATCAGTGATTAACATTAGGTAGTGAAGTCTGTTAATATTTTCCAAAATGTTCTTTTGATTTGCTGATGTGAAATAACGCTTGGCTTCACTGCTCTGCGGACAGTGCCCAATAACCTGCATTGGGGTGTGTGTCCTTAACAGAGCGCTACAATATGTTTGAATGATTTGAGGGCATGAGGCATAAACGTGTGTTATAAATGTAGCCAGTGTCTTGGCCTTCCTTCTCCTCCTCGTCCCCCCTGGCAACCAAGGCCAGGTCCCTGCTGATGGAGAGAGGGGGGTCAACTCTGGCAGCAGGAACAAAGTGGACTTGACAAGTGTGAAAGATTTAGTGCTGGGCATTTAGAATGATCATCTTTTCCCCTTTGTCAGCAGGTAGAGAAATTCATCCGCCCTTACTGTGTCCTTGGTTCAGCTCTGATGGCACAGGGGGAAATCCTGTCTCATACCCTCTGCTGTGATGCGGAGGCCGGCCGGGTACATTGCCCTGTTAATGACTGTTATTGCTCAAAGTGGGATGATTATGATCACCTCAAAGCCTGAGTTCTGACTTCCTGTCTGCCTGAACTGATTTTTACTGATTTATATATTATCCCGGGTCCATAGGGATGGTTCGACTTTAATCTGCGGATGGTTATCCATCTAAAAACTATTTCTACCCTCTTGAAGGGAATTACCATGCTTTTGTTGTCAATTTATCTCTCAACCCTTTTCTTCTTTTCGTTCATTTCCTCAACTCCCCTCTGTATTATATGGCTTAATTTTCCTGAAGAGCAGCAAATGTTACAGTTCAGTAGGATTTTGAGGCCTCTTAAATCCTAGAGACTGCGCTTGATAGATTTCGGTAAACTATGAAATTAAATGTGGAACCTCCTGTGTGAATTGGATTTAAATATCCCTATTACTCTGGCAAATGAATACCAAAAAAAAAGTAAGATTAACTTTTAAATGATGGTGAGAATCCTCCAGTGCTACTGCTTCATAATTAGGTCATTAGTGCAAGTATGATGCTTCATAATCCTTCCCAGTGGAAAGCATGATACCACAGATAGATATCACCCTCTTATCAACACTCCAGAGATGTTGCTTTTCTTCTGGATCTCTCCTAGACATTTCGAACAAACAATAATAAGCCATAAACCCGCTTCAGTTACGTGCCAAGTGCCTTGATGTAATGGATTTAGATGAGGCAAGTTCAGGTGAGTGTTGTCTTCATTGTGGAGGTGCTTGGCTGATCCCCAGAGCCCCGAGGCTTTATTTTTCACCCAATTACCACTTTAATTCCCCCTCATCTTCTTGAAACTACTTTTTCTAATTCTCATTTTGATTCTGGAACGTTTATACATTTAAAATACCAACGCATTATTTATTTTGTGTGCAAAGTATTTCCCTTTTTCTCTTAATATTAATATTACCCCACTTATTGAAAGAAGAAAAAACAGTGATATTTATCAATACCTTCCCTCTTCTTCTGACTAGTTTCAAGGGCCTGGTAAATCAATCAAATCAAATCAAGTTTTATTTATATAGCACATTTTTAAAACGATTTTTGGTCGAGCCAAAGTGCTGTACATATAATAATTACCTTACAGTAAGGACACTATACACAACAGCACAGTTTGTGCAGAATATCAGTATGAGAAAACGACACCCTCTGACCTTAGACATCGTACAAGGAAAAACTTCTGGAGAAAACCCGAAGTTTAAAGGGAAAAATGGGAGAAACCTGAGGGAGAGCAACAGAGGAGGGAGCCCTCTCCCAGGTAGACATATGCTTCATCGTATGCTTCATCGTAATCATCTGCCAAGTATATTTTTTGAAATGCCTTTCTCCAAACAGTCTTCACTGATGTGTTCTCAGACGGTTTTATTCCTTAAAAAAGTGCTTTGAATTTAAACTGCTTATGGTAGACTCAATCTGTTAGTATAAAAAAAAGTTTGTATGGCGTATCTGCTGTGCCGAGGTAGAAACGCGTTACGGTACACTAGTTGGCGTTCGGGGATTATAAAGTTGGCCAACTGTCACTGTTTGCAGAGTTAGTCTATTTCCTAATTGTAAATGTTTTGTCAGTATATTTGAAATATCTATGCTAGCTATATGGATCGCTATCTCACAGCAGATATGCAATGCTATCGTAAGGAATCATGCAATGACATTGTTAAAATAAGCCAATTAGACTTACATGTTAAACAACATCAACACCCGGGTTTGGATCACTTTTTAGTTTCACCGTTTCCATTGAGTTTTGAGCTTCTTGAAGGGCTTCTTGCAGCGCTTTAATATGCAGCGTTATGTTTATGCAGCACTTTATTTAAATGCTGCATTGTTTCGTAAAGTTGGTTCGGCTTTTTCTTCATTTGCACATGTTTTGGCACATTTGTTATTTCAGTGCGTTTCTCCGACTGGAAATGTTGTGGGCGGTTGTAATGCGTTCGCACCTGTGGGCTACCGTACGAACAGTATCTGATCCTGAACTTGATACCATATCTTTAACGTATAATTCAAATTAGTGGAGGGAATAATACTCCATCAAGAAAAACAATGGAGGGAGAATAATATGTAAACGATACGTTTCCTCACAAATTGAAATCCCCTCCGGCGTCAATAAAGAGCAATAGTTAAATGGTAGCGACGATTTAATTTGCTATTTCCATTTGATGAGCCATATCACAAGAAAAAAAAAAGGCTACATCTACGAACATTTCATATCTTGAAATCAATTGATGACAATGATTATTTTTTATAGCAAAGTTGATTAAGTTGTACGCCTTGCACACTTAACACAAAGGCACCAATCAAGTCTGACATTTTAGACGCATTACTCCATTTCTGTAATGTCACAGCTATAAAATACAAGACATATATTTGTTGTGATTGCACTGCTGAATGTTCTTCCTGGCTTCAGTTGCTGTGCTGGTACAAAGGTTAATAGTCAAACTGTGTTGGAGGTCCCCTGGGAAAACTGCTGTGTAACAAAAGTTCTCCAATTAAGCTGCTCTGTGGCGACTGGTTGTGCTGGTTATGAGAGTATAACTGCAAGAAGGAGATAATGGAAGGACTTTTTACCTGATACTATGTCAGATAGTGGAAAGGTAAAGGTAAAAATCAATAATATTATCAAAAGAATACAGCTTCTTTAACTCTAGAATTTCCCCAATTACGTACAGTACTTGAAACAGAAATATGGATATTTTAATACTCAAAATTCTTTGGAGACTTAGTGGAAAATTGTATTTGCGATAGCTGAAGATGAGAGAGCTTCTCTAATGACCCTTTCCAGCTCTTGGGTTTAATGAAGAGAGTACAGACGAGTTTTGGTTCATGTAGTTGTTAAAATAAACATCTCCGCTTCAAGGGAAATATTTGGAAGTCAATGAAAGAAGTAAACCTCTCGAAAACTTAAGTACAATAAATTGTTGTGCATGTAGGCTCATTGTTAGTACTCAGAAAACATTAGTTGAGATATATTCTGTCTACATTTGATTTGACAAGTCCAAATTGAAGATGCTATAGTATGAATAGAGCCATGAAATGCTGTATTTCCACAGACAACCACTACTTCAAACTGCATTTGAAATATGGGTTTAAAACAGGGGGAAAGAAATATCATTATAAATATGAGGGAAACGCTATAAACCATCCTCAAAAGGAATTTTTATGAGCCTGGGATTTCTAATAAAAATCTATTTCAGATTCAAAAATAAGGGTGCTCTTTGCGAGCTGGTGGGGAGCTATTCAGCAGTCCACTTTGAATTCCCATACTGGAGCATTGTCTTTGAAAACATGCTTCATGTTTCAAACAGACGGGCCATGAAATGAAAGAGTAAGCATCAGATAAAAGAGTCTCAGTGTTGATGATGGTTAGAAAGCCAAGACAGCAGGAAGCAGCCAGCTATGTCTCATTTGGGCCTCGTTCAAACCAAATAGACAATGGGCCATTAAATTGTGGCATGTTTACAGCTTCATGTCGCGTATGACTGATGTACAGTATAATGTTTCAAGGCACATGACAACTGCAGCACTGTAATATGGCAAGAACACGCAGATTCAGCAGGACACAAAAACTATGACAAGTGGATAAGGACTTTGGCAAATGGCTTCAATAAGTCTCTCATGTCACTTACATGTATGCTCTCCCATGTGATCCGTCATGGCAATGATTGGAATCGGTATGAAGCCCAGGTCATCCCGGCAGCTGGCCCCTTTAAGGGAGAGCAGGGAGAGGAAGACTTGGCATGGCTGGCCTGTTTAAAGGTGATGTAAACAGGCCCTGATGGATGAAGGACTCACATCTATCCATCATCCTTCCATCCTGAAGGGCCTTAATCTTCTGCAAACACAATCCTGCCACCGCGCCCCTCATCTCTCCCGCCTGATATCCCTTCGTTTGGGGACCTTGTTCTTGCAGTAACGCTCACTGGACAGGACGAAATTACACTGTCTAGAAGTTAAAAGCCACAGAAAACGTTCAAGAAAACCCTCCAGAGCTATCACTCACTGCATGCACTAATTGTTGACATGTCATTAATTGTTGACAGACCATACTGTTATTCTGTACTAGGCAGTTTTCCCGATCATCCAGCCTGATGTTTTGTATGCAAAGATTTACTTGTTTTTCTTGCTTCAGATAACTACAGTCTGAGTAGGTATTGGACCAAAGATAAATCGGACAGTGAAGAACATAGGAACTGACTTGCCAGTGATTTTAAAATAGTAATTGTGCATGGGTGTCAATACAGCCCACTTTATTTAAACAGGTTTTTTTTTATGGTAGTGTATATCCCTTTGACTTTCAATTGATTTGAGGCATGTTTGGCTTTCTGTCAGTTGTCCTTGTCCTTTCTGTCAACGCTGGTGAAGCCAAGCTGCTGTCTCAGCTAAATTATGTAAGACTGCAGGGCCTGATGGGAAGTTTTATAAATCGTTGCCAGGCTGGCCACTTGACAACATCACATTTTAGTTGCCAGATTGATAGAATGGTGGCCTTTTTTGGTAATTTACGATACGGCTGGTAATGGTTCTGTTACATCCCATATTTCAGTTAAGACAAAGTGACTATCCTTCATTGTTTGAGCAACGTCCTTTATTTCCAATTCAGGGGAATCTCTACTCTTCATCAGAATAATGTAAAGTATATAAATGACCCCAATGTTTGTAAAGTTTGTATTTTTTTGTGGTAAATATTGTGAAAAGTTTGTTTCATATGTATATGATATAGTCATATGTAAGATGTTTTTTGTATTTATATTATGTACACAAGATATAGGGTTTCCAAGTCCATTTACCTTTATGCTCAATGTGTTTCAGTTTGAACACTGACATAGAATAGAACATTTGAACATCACATCTTACACCGGATATTCCAAACACACAATCACTGTCAGTATTCACAGTTTAAACCATGTGTGTTGTACAGGGTTGCCAGTCAGTGATGCACCTGAAACTTGGTGGCCAGTCTCTTGAGTGTACAATTACATCTTTTTTGGAGTTGCATTCAGCCATCACTCACCGTGTGTATCCCTGCCATGGACCCCAGGCTGTAACCATCAATTGAGTGGGAAGTTTAGTGCAGAAGCAACCCATTATTGTGAGAATAACACACATCAAATTAAATGGATGCCTCAAATACTTCTGAGCATCTTTGTGTGTGTGGTAGGTCAATAACAGAGAAATCGCCTTCTTCACAGTCTTCATGTTGCACGCTGGCATTACGCTGACATTTCTGAGAAGGAAACAAAAGGCAGATACAATGCTGGTTCGGTTAAATAACATTTTGAACACAGCTTTTAAGAGTCTAAAAACCCTTTTATACATGCATTGAAACCCTGAAATTATCTAGACATGCAAGGAGGAACTGTTTGTGAGATGGCAAATGTATCAGTTGAGCCGGACAATAATATATCATGCCGAAGTAATCTGTGTAATTTACGATTCATGAGTAACATAGTGACCTCGCTTGTCTCTGATTTAAAATAAACTGGTGAATATATGTTTTGCTAATTAAGCTGCCAAGAATTATTGGTACAACTTTTTTTTTTTAAATTGTGATTATTGTCTACTGTTCATCAATGACTTTGCTTCAGCCCAAATGCTACACTATGTTAGCCAATATGTTCTGTGTTGGCATATCCAGCATAACATACTCACTTGAAGAAGAGACTCCACTAGCTGTGGAGCTACAGTGTGAGAGCTTTATTTGGCAGAAGATATGTTCAGTGAGAAGGAGATTGTTAGCACTTTCCAGAAATATTTATTGCCTGTGAAGAGACGTCCACATTTTAGGGCTGAGATTCAGTGGATATGCTTAGAAACTGTGATTCACATTGACTGATTGACTCTTTTTTTTTACTGCTCTGCTTGACTTCAGTGTGTGGGAGATAAAAGAAACCGCATACAATCTGTCATTCTGTAGTAGGGATATTAACTGTGGAAACGCGAGAGAAAATGAAATATGATAAGTATGGAGAGAAAACAATCAATACGAAGAGAGTGTTTCTTCATTTTGTCTGGAAACCCTTGTACTGGTGAGGGTTATCGATGGAAGAGTTCTCTTATGTCTTAACCACAGTGGGAAACTTTACTCTGTGTTTCTTGAGAAGCTACACAAGCCAAAACTTCAACGGGCAAACTTCCAGCTTTGCTGCAGGCAACAAAAATGTACAAATGCAGGAACACAATACTAACGGCAGCAGCCATGTGAAGTTAACATGTGGAGAATTATTCCAACTCTTCTTCATCAAAGGGTGAGTGTCCTCTCAGACTAATCAGAACAAATCTTCAGCTGCTGCACACTGCGGCCAGAAAGAGAGGGCTGTTCGGGGCCTCAGTGCCTGAGAGCCACCTGGTCATCTCCATCCTTTAACCCATCCTACATGCCCCAGCAAACAGTCAGATCCCTCACTGTGGGCAGCCATTAATCATCCATTAATCTTCATTTCTATTTATTCCCACATGATTTACTGATATCCGGGCTAAAACACACTCTGTGCTTTTTCATATTTTTCTGTTCTCCTCATGTGGTCTCTTGCCAGCGCAATTTATATCGTAATTATCGAGGCTATCCCTCATGGGTTTGTTGTCCTTTGAGGGAGAAATGATAGGTACGAAACAGTCTCGCAACCCTTTGATAGATGTGTTGTTTTATCTTGCTGTTAGCTGTACAGCCAAGTGAAGTGTAAAATCACAGAAAATGTTGCTGCGCAGAAGCTTCCCCGAGGCTCCGAGTCAGCAACAGGTCCCGGGTATCCATGCAAAGCAAATACTAATAATAAACCCAGAGATCGGTGTGGCACACAGCTTGTGTTTTACTTGTCAGTAAAATATGTTTTTTTTTTTAGCCTTTAGAACATTTAATGACATCGTAAAGTGTTAGTGAAGTGTCTTCAAAGTGTGACACAAATATACCCCCACACACAGATGGAGAAGATAATCACAAACAAGACAGCTCAAACATCTTGAATAAAAACTGTTAGTCTAAGCAGTTAGTCTTAAACAGAGGGCGAATAATTACTTACTTGAGTAAAGTTATACTGCAGTGTATACATCGTCTGGTACAAACAAACATCCTGTATTAATTCCTACTTAGGTAAAAGTGCAAAAGTATTTGCATCAAAATAAACTCAAAGTACCAACATTAAAAGTCTTAACTTAAAGGGGACCTATCATGCTATATTTGAATAATATATTGTAGGGCCATACCTATATAAGGTATATTTATAAGTTTTATTTTTCAAAATACCAAACAGATCATGCATTTTAGCCATGCCTCATTTTGCCTCACTCCAGCTCTGTCTTTGCATGACCTGGAGCTGACCCCACCCCCCTGCAAAGGAGGGGGCAAGGCACAAGCGTCATGTTACTATGCTGTTGCCATGCTGTTGCTATGCTGTTGCCATGCTGTTGCCATGCCACGGCAACCTCTCATTCCCCTGATAGGTGGAGAGTTGACCATACAGGAAGAGTGCACCTCTGTGACATCATAGAGGTGCAAATCAGAATCCACATGTATCAAATCCGTTGCAGCCCTGTTTTTAGAGATTTGGGTATGGAGGAAAAGATAGAGTGTTGTATTTTCTGACACTTGGTGAGTTCCCTGGAACACCGGGGACACATATTCATGTATAAAAGACGTACAAAAGTGCATTTTGCATGATAGGTCCCCTTTAATGGTTCATAACGTCCTTTTAATTTTTCAGCTGGTAAAGGTGGAGCCCACTTAACTTACTTTCTATCCTTCCTGGTATCAATGAATCAATCAAATTATATTTACACAGCCCAATAGTACACATGGAAATACTGAAATAACATACAAGTAATACACATTTACACTTAAGTACAATACTTGAGTAGCTGTATATCCAACACTGATCTTAAAGAAATCCTCCTACTGTATGCTCCCTGTCTCAATGGACTTTTTTGGAGTCTTGACTTTTCATAGTCTGAGCCGAGAGGAGGATTTAACTCTCTGTTGGTGCGGCTGACATCTCCACAACGGAGGTCATCATAATTCACTCACAAAGTCAATACTGCTGCGTTGTCAAAACAGGAGCCATCTTGCCTAGCATTCACCTGTCCTGTCGAGACTCTCACTTCTCCACTTGGACTGGGCACTGGCATTCCTTCTGTCCCAGCACTCGGCCTCTCCAGATGGCAGCAACATTACCTGGGAAGGTCAGATGCCCATCACTCTGGATGATAGAATTACTCTCATGTAATCCAAGACTACGCCTGTGCAAACGTGTCACATGTCTCTCTCTGTGCAGTAAAAGAGATGAAAATGATCCTGCTCTATTTTTCAATCAAATATACACTTCATGCGTAGGGCTTTAATATGTCATGTTTATTTGTATAGCTTGAGATTCAGCCTGTTACATGTAATGTATTTGATTTAAGTAGGTAATTCAGATAGATGTAATGTAATTTAGTTTTTATATCAGCACAGGTGTGACAATCTGACTGTCATTGCCAAATAAAGAGAGAAAGTGGGCGTTTAAGTGCTTGAAAGGGGCCTTTTGAGGTAAAACCATGTTGAAATTTAAAGAATTCAAAACTACGCAGAGAATCATTTATGAAAATACTATAGAAACAATCAATAATAGACCCCTAAAAATAGTTCCCCGGACATGTTTCCTTAACAAGTGCCTTCTTGCAGTTGTGCAAATAATGACTGTAATATGTCAGTCGCAAAGGCAGGGGTAGCAAGATAGATTCACTCTGCTCCGAAATGTCCGAAGGAGAAAGGCATAGTGGATTGTTGGCTGTGTCAGTCATGTGACATGAGGGTCTCAGAAAAAACGAGTTGTTTTTAGATGTGCCAAATGGGTTGTTTTGAAAGGCACTAAGAAACTACACTTGTTTGACATTTTAGGCATGAAGTTTTCTTGCAAACTTATGCCAACATAATTAGAATGAAGCCAGAAATATAAACTCTTACTCTGATAACTATTTGGCACAACTGGCAACTTTTGATAAAGTACTAGCAGAAATTATAAGGAACTACTTACAGTAAACTCTAAAACGCTTTCAATTCAGTGACTACATACAAAGTTCAAATAAACAACATTTTCACCTCTTCCATGATGAATTGAAAATCCAACTCAATGCTAAAGCGTTGTAAAATAGTTGTAGGTGCCATCTTTTTCATTTCCCTCACCTTCCCCTCCTGAGTGGATATTTCAGATTTATTCCTCACTCGCCTGAGGGATAGCAGAGGAACTCGGCAAAAGCTGCACCTACTCGTGCACAGCTGTACCCAAGAGTTAATAAATAACAGGCACACGTAATGTGGGATTGTAATGGAATATGAAATAGCAATAATAACATGGCACTGCACTTTGAAATACCCAGAAGTTTCCCCCAAAACATATTTGGACTTTTCACTTGTATTGAACATCTTATTGCATGGCTCGTCTCAGCTGGAATGTACATACAGTGAAGTATACAATAAGCTTTAAATGCACAATGAGCCAGAAGCCACTTAAACACCAATGTTAACATACCAAAGGGATATAAATGCCATGACACACAGACTCACTATGGTGGAAACAAAACCAGCGTGGATGTCGTGCCAATAAGCTTTCACATTGTCTTCAATCTTTATTATACAGTATGTAATGTCTAACTTTCCCCTTTCAGCCCTAGTTATATGTCACTTAAACATAGAGCACACAACAGTTATATCCACAGTGATTTGATTTAAGCAGGAATGACATTTCTGCCTCCAGAGCAGTTTTACCTTTGGAATTTGTCTGAAGAAGTGAAAATCCTATCTACTTGGCTTTAAGCCTCCCTGAAATCAGTCCCACCTTCACACTGCTACAGTAGTGGAGCCTGTGGGTTCACAGTGTTGCTCGAGGACACTTTTACACCAAATGGCACATTGGATGTTGCAACCCATGACCCTGCAGTCACAGCCTTCTCTTTCTGTGCAGCCCTGCTCTTCAATGTCCCCGGCACAAGGCTACACAAATCATAATGCAGTATTTCCTGATGGGATGAAAGTAGTTATTGACACAGGAAGTTAGAGAATAAAGGAGTATTCTCCAGAGTATGAAGGGGTGTGAAGAATGACTCACAGTTTGCTTGTTCTACTCTGTTGGCAACAACAATCTGTCAGACAGCTCACTGCGATTCACTCAGTGTCTTATTTGAATATACACCAGGCCGAGGAAGAACACCTTATCAAGGAGATGAGAGCAGCTGTGATAAATTTGCTGTATCCAGCTGCATTGAGCTGATAAGCACCCAAATTATATTCTCTCTACATGCCTGCTCTAATTAAAAAAAAGTCTTGCAGGTTTCGGCAAGTCAAAAGTTGCTGTGTTTAATCTTTGTTTAAAATGATGCACACAGCTTTGCGATCAGAGTGATAAATAAACACATAGAATATTGCATGCCCTCCTTTTCCCTGACCACCTGCTGCTTCAACACAATCTCTGACATCATCAGTATTCAGCCCGCCTCTTCCCCTCCTGTCGCTTCTCACAAAGGAGCCCTCGGGGCATTAGTGGTGAACCCCTACCCACATGGGACCTGTTGGTCCCCCTGACACCTGTCTCCCTCAGGTTGACCCCAGTCACGCTATGGATCAAGCTACAATGCCTCCAGGTCTGAATCTGCCGCCATAGACAGACATTGACAGGCAGCTACCACGGGCCAACATGCAGTGGACTTTTGAAAACAAAGGAAAGAGAATGAATTAAAAGTATCACCGGTAAGATCATATTTGTTCCAACGAGTCTGGTCACTTTCACGGTCTGGTTAAGTATTGATTGTCGAGCCCTTCAGCTGAGAGATACACTTAATGGAATTAAAAAGTTTCCCGGGATTGACTGAAAAGGCCAGGGTTGTAACTATGAAAAAGAGTAATACAAGACTGCAAGGAGAAATCAATAGCTATCACCACCAATAGTGTATGCTGTGAAATCTTTGTGAGTGGAAGCATGTTATGTCGTTTTCTGTAATATTCCACTATCGAGACCTTAAAGAAGGTCACCAGAAAAACTCAAGAATTAATTCCCTATCTATGTTTTCAGTAAGACAAGATACTGAACCAGTAGGGATGGGAACACTCAATAGATTAGACATTTTACTACATAAATCCATCTGCAAAAGAGACGGAATATTGGCTCAGTGGTGCCTGTTTGTTGAATAGGATTCGTGTTTCTGGGATCATGTTGGAAGGAACACAATAGCCGTATCGTATGGATCCAGTTCGCTCAATACTGATAACGTTCCTACTCATTACTCATTCATGTTGGCTCCTGTCAACACTGTTTACATATTGCTTACATTATATTATTAAAACATTTTTTTTTGGATCTTATACTTCCACTCTGTGCTGAATCCACATACATAATGGAAGAGTTTTTAGTTATAAAAGAAAGTTGGATTTGGTTATGTCAATCGACTTTAATTATAATTTGCATCATAAGGCTTTTATCTTTCACCATCCTTTACCTTATGTTACCTGCAGCACACTGCGCTGTCGACAGCCACACGTACTGACTCTGCAAAGTTACTCCAGCTGGAACTTTCCTGCTGATGAAGCAAACCATTCACTTGTTCCACGATAGTGAGCCATGAAAGTGACTCTGTGTTTTACATCCTAACTGCACACAGTAGTTTACCCTGCAGCAGCTGTGCAGACCACACAACAACTGAGAGTTACAAGCCTTCTCTCATTTTGACGGCAAAATTGTAAGAATTCAGGTAATAGTTATTGAAGTTTCACCTTGATGGATAAGTCACTTGGCATTGGTGAAAAAAATAAATCTCTTTTAAGAGCAAAATGGCATAAAACTTGAATGGTAATAACGATTAATCAAGATAATTTACATGATTATGGACGCTATAGTTTACCTTATTAGCTAAAGGATTGTATGGATTTGAACTGCAGTTGATTAAATAACATTAGATTACAGGAAGTCAAGGTTAATTTACCCCCAATTTGTAATCTGATCCAGCACCTTGTTGTTCCAGATGTGTGGATCAGAATCACCTCTTTATATTCATCCATAGAGATTATATATATCTCCTGAGCGGCACCTCATGCTATAACAAATCTGCAATGGATAAGAAAGCAATGTTACAATCGACAATCGAGACAAGAATAGGTTTTCATTCTGCCCCTTAGATAAATGACACTTTCAACAGCAGCAATTCAAGGCTAATCAGTGGTGTTCATTGTCGAGATATTTATGAGCGATATTGACGTGAATGCAAAGGTGGGAAGTAGTGGAGTACAAATACTTTGTTACTGTACTTAAGTACATTTTTCTGGTATCAGTACTTTACTCCACTACTTATTTTTCTGACGACTTTGTACTTTTACTTCTTACACTTTTAACACAAATACCTGTACTTTCTACTTCTTACATTTTCAAAACAGGCTGGTTACTTTAGTTTTAATCGTGATCATTATTATTTAGAGTCATTGCGTTACATGATCCGAGTATCCATCATTTCCTGGTCTTCTCTAGAGAAGAGGGACCAATTAAAACGTTGTCATGTTGCCGTTGTTCAGCATGGAAACATTCATTAGCTAACAATGACATTATTGTTCTATTAACAATGGGAGGTCAGTTAAAACAGCTGCTAGTTATGGGTACTTTTTACTGAAGTACATTTCAAAGCCCATACTACTTTACTTTTACTTAAGTAAATACGTTTTGTCGGTACTTCTACCTTTACCAGATTATTTTTAAACATGAGTATCTGTACTTCCACTTGAGTAAAGGATGTGTGTTCTTGTGCCATTGTCACACCCCCAGGTTTATGTCTCGGGTTTTAGTGTTGTCTAGGTTTGGGTGTTTGCTGTCATGTTTTTCCTCCTGGGTTATTGTCTGGTCCTTTTCCCTGTGTTTTTCATGTCTGTCGTTAGTTCCCTGGTGTGTCTAATTCCCTGATTGTTTTCACCTGTCACTCCTCGTGTGTCTCCTGTGCCCATCAGTGTCAGCCCCGCCCCTGATTGTTCCCACCTGTGCCTTGTTACCCTGTGTTTAAATTCCCCTGTCTCCCAGTGTTCAATGTCAGTTCGTCTTGTCATGTTCAGGTCAATATGTATCGTTTCTTGTCTATTGTCATGTAAGGTCTATGCTCTTGGAACTCTTTGATTTTTGATTCCTCACTGCGTGAGCATTTTCATTTTTGCTGTTTTGGAAAATAAAGTATCCAACAAATACTTTACCTCTGTCTCCCGGGTATTGCATTTGGGTCCTACATCTTAAGTGTCTGGGATCGTAACAGCCATCCCTGCGTGGATGTGGCGCTTTAGCCTGCGCACAGTTCCAGTAATTAGCAGGAAATTAAGTTATGTTTTGACTTTACCGTCTCCCTATCTGCTGCAATGTCACCAAGTTCCAGATAATGATGTCCTCTGGATTTTTGCAAAGGGAAACATTACCCCGGCCATTTATCAACGTCCTCTCCTATGTGTTCTGTCTGTCATGTCGCGCTTGGCTCGTGAAGCGCGCCAGAACTCTGGTGTAAGGCCAGAGCGCCGCTTGTCTCGTGACGCTGAGTCTCCCGGTGAGAAATGACACTCTATTTGTTTCCCATCATGCTACCTGGGCAGTCATGTATGATTAACGTACCCCCGTGAAGTGACCCGTGACGTGTTTTTCTCCCATTTAGACTAGGCCTGCTTGGGCAGTCACATCACAGGTGGCCCCCTGACTCATTGAGTGTATGGTAAACTCGGAGCGTTTAACCTCACACTTTCTTCCCCTGCTGCCCTCACATCTGGCAGAGTGTGTAGGTCTTTCAACATGTAACATCATTTGGAAAAACGCCTCCAAAACTGTTGGCAAGGCTTATAAGTGTACAGGATTTGCTTTATTTGCAATTCAGCCCACTGGAGAAAACCTTTCTGACACCATTAGTTGGTGAACACTGATGTACTTTCCTACTTGCAAGTGCAGCAGCTGAGAAATACAGCGTCATGCAGAAACGAGCCAGGTGACTTCTTTACACCGACTGGATGAGTGATAAGGAGAAAAGGAAATTTAAACCCCCGCGTGTTGTAAAGGAAAATGGAACGATGCTTCATGTAATGTGGCTGCATGCATACACAGTATGGCGACTCTGCTTTTCATAGATAAAAAACATGAAAGGGAGATGTTAAAGATGGCCAGTGTAAATTAAGAGTATGGACGCCGAGGCAGGGGATAAATGAGCTGGGTCTCTCTCAGATTTGTGAAATGTGTTCTTGTTGGCCTTTAGGGAGGAAATTGGAAAGACTAGACGACGGTTTGGGGAGGCACAGCAGGAAAGAGAAGATCTGTCTTCCACAGAGACCTTGTCTGTGAAAAGAAGATATGGAAGGGACATGCTTATAGATCCATGGACTAAACATTGCACGCGTACGAACACACACAAACACGCACACCCAAACCCAAACTTCCCAAAATACAACTCTCCTCACTTGAAAGAAGACTCAGAAACTTCAGAGCTGAAAGAGGGTGAGAAGAAATCTTGATAGAGTGAACAGCATGAAGTTTCAAATGTGTGCTTGGGGAGAAGAGAAAATAACTGTCTGTCACATGCTAAACTAAACACCTTTTTTATATGTGCAGTGCTAAAATAAATCATTCAAAAAGGTTTGTCAGTTGAACTTTTTAGAAGTGTTCTCTTTGAAATTGTGGGAGTCGGAACTTGTGATGCCTAGTTTTGACATTATAACTGTTTTCTTTGTGCTAACAATCATCCACTTCACCAATACACAGCTCTGGAGTGCCTTAATATTCCAACACTGTTAATTTTGTGTTTTGGAGATTACATGTTTTGTCTTTTCTGCTTTTATTGGAGGACAAATTGTTGAAGTGATGCATTGAAAAGAAGGGCTCATTTCAGAATATATTTTAGACTGGAGCGCAGAATTAGTCTGTTTCATTTGTGTAAGTGTTGTATCAGTGTATTTGAAATGACTAGGTTAGCAACGTCAGCAAAAACTGCAATAATATTGGAAGGAATCATTTGATCACATTGTAAAAATAAGCCAATAAAACTTATATTTTAGGTTTCAGGTGACAGTGATTGCTGGCCAAATGTATAATCCCTAATTGCTGCACACATGTTGACAAGTTGGTAGAGATATTTCGTAATTTGTAGTAATCATAATCACGATTGTTTTGGTCAATAATTGATATGACGATTATTAAATACGATTATTCATTCACTTTGAAAACATCCATTAATTTAACTTTAAAACAAATACAAATACTAATTTGAACAGTATCTTTTTAACTGTTGATTAACCTGAACGTATAATTCAAATGAAAAAACTAAACAAAAATAAATTAACATCTACATTTAAATAACTAATATCAAAATAATAAATATCAATAAACAAGATTAACAAATATTTTGGAGCGCACTTCCACAAGCTACTAAACATATATACATACAACTAAATTAGATAAAATATGTTACAGTGCACTGTCACAACCTGGCAAAGCAAAATAATTTAGATTATGTTTTTTTCGTAATTGTGGCAGGCCAAAATCGTAATTGTGATTAAAATATGATGTAATTGCACAGCCCTAATTTGTAGGTGTGTTGGTAATTTTTTTTTTTTTTATCTGCATTGTTTTTTTTTTTTTAAATGCAGCACATTTCTCCTAATGAAATTGGTATGTGCATTTGCCCCTGTCAGCCACCATAAGGCAAGCCCTGAAAACAAACCTGTGTGCATGACCTCCATCAGCAGTCTGTGAGTAACTGCTGGGCAAAGGAAAAAACAAGAAGAAAAGTTAGCGAAGCTCAAAGGGCTCAAAGGGCTTAGATTAGAGTTTGCAAGAAGATTAGAAAGAGAAAACAAACAGTAGGTAGCGGCGGAGTACATTTTCTGAACTAGAAACTGTACCTTCTTGAAGAGGTAGGGAGGAATATACTGTGCGAGAAATGAGAGACTAAGCTGACCCTAATTTAAATGGTGCTTTATTTTAGAGGTACAATGGAAAAAGACCACAGAGGATTCACTCATCAAACAACCCAGGAAACGTCTCAATGGGCAGGGGGAGAAAAAAGGAATAATAATTGTGTATACTCTGAAGGTCTAAGATTTGTCATTATAGAATGGGAGAACAGAGGGAGAAATAATAAGCAAGGGATTTCTAATGTTATTTAAAGAAGTTCTGATCATTAGTCGCTGCACAGCGCGGTCAGAGAAGCCACCAAGGCCTCCTACTGCGGAGAGAACATGATCAAAGAGGATGAAGGTTAAATAAGTTTACTGGGGAGTGAGACAAGGAAGCTTACAGCTCAATTTATATCAAAAAGAAGAAATGTTATTTGTAAAAAGGCATACAGAAATACACTTTATTAAATAACATGGATTTTGGGGCTGCACACAAAACAAACATGGTTCGATTTAATTTCACAGAAGCAATATGGCCCGAAACAGCTAAACTGCTGAAAATCTATCCAGATCTCACCATGTGGCGTGAGGTGAAAATCAACTGTCGGTCAGCTGCTACACTCCAGATGTCCTTGTGTTTGCCAAGAAGCATCTCACCTCCTTTTTCTCACACAGTCTGTGCCCCTTTTGCACCACATCTCTTGTGATTTATTGCAGTTAATGAACACTTACTTCAAAACCAATTTCAACACATCCTTAAATACTCATATTGCACCAAATGTCCTGTAAACAAAGAACGCTGCTTTTAAAAGCCTGGTTGTTATTGCAGTCTGTATTTGCACCCACTCAGTATTGAAAAGTAAAGTCTGAATAACGTGCTTTCTCTCCTTACTTACATTTATGGTGTTCCCATTTGGAATAAGCTTAACACTGCATGATTGTCATTGCGAGTAGAAATGATCGTATATGCCATGGGTGATATAACTTTATCTGCCAGCTCCTGGCTGTTAATATAAAACAATACACAACATTTGTATGAGCACTTTAAATATGATATTGATTCTGTAATATATCCAAGTGCTTCCTTTTTATTGGTTCTCGTGCGGTAGGTTTTGAAAAATGCCACAGACCTCTTATCACACAGATTAGAATGGATTGCTTTTAATATTACCTCCAATAACGAGTTTCTGTTCCAAATGGCCATTTCCCTTCATTGCATGAAAAGTCAACTTCAATTTGACAAGGCATTTAATATGGCTTATGTGGCACACACTGGGCATAAAGTTTCAAATTGAACTTCGGGGGGACATCTAAAGATATTTGTGGGTGTCCTCTCCGAAATGGGAATTTCTGGATCATTACATGCACTTTTTTTACTCTTCCTGTACATCAATAGGCAGCATGTTACATTTCCCTCTCTGCCATTAGTCAAAGTGGTCTAATTTAAAGTAGGGACACTATTGGGTTTTGTATGACAAACGACCCATGTTAGAGCGACCCACAGTGGTTAATGGAGGGAAAGGGTTTAGTTACAAGCAGTTAGAATACAAATATCCTGTTTTTAGTTCAGGGTTGACACTGGATATGAGAACTAATACTATTTTTGTCAATTATTTGCAAATACCGTAATATGCAAATCTAAAGACTTTTTACAGCAGTCATTTTGTCTTTGTGATTCATCTTTTTCTCAGTATACATAATTATAAATATATGTATATTATTAAGGAAACATGTGGGTCATACAAAGAACAACACCAACATTTATAGTTGCTAGGAAAGGGGATGCAAAGTCACATGCTTTGTTGACCTAACCAACACGTATGGCCTACATTCTGAGAGGCTTTGTGGTGCTAATAATGCGATGAATATTAGTTGTATTCCAACAACGCTTCTGAAAATTAATCATCATTGTCCACATGGGCACAACAGCTATTGTTTAAACATACTAGGGATGCACCGAATATTCGGCCGCCGAACATTATCGGCCGAAAATGGTTAAAAAGGCCCTTTCGGCTTTCACCGAATGTCACAGAACAGGGTTACGTTGGTAAACTAACGTGTTGTTGTGATGACGTAATCAAAACGCGGCGACAAGCACAGCGCGCGACCATGCTCGCGGCTGGCTCACAGCCAACATGTCTGCCGCTTGGAGATATTTAAAAATATCAGAGAAAGAGGCGCAGATTGCGATTTGTAAAACGTGTTCAGCTGACATTTCTCGAGGGGGTGTAACTGCAAAGACTTTCACCACTTCGGGATTACTCCACCACTTGAAATCAAAACACCCGGACAAATATGCGGAGTAAGATCAAATCACAAGCACTGACAGCGAGAGACTGTTCAGCGCTGCCTCTCATGTGCTTGATGAGAAGAGGAGCAGACTTATGGCTGATAAAGCAGAGAAGCTACTGTTCATTAAAAAGAACCTCCCACTTTTCCTTAATAAGTAGACAAGGCTGGCTTATCATAAGCTTATCTAGTTCTACATGTCTACTCTATACCCACTTTCCTGAACAATTTTCATTGTGAGTTATAATTCACCATCTCAGGTTATCATTAGGGGGAAATGACAGCAGCACAGTGTTCAATATATTGTACTTTCAGTATCTAAATGATACAATGTTGTTTACATTGCTCATGAGGACAGACCACCTTATTTGCAGATTCTTGAAATTGTAATTTAATTTGTAATTGATTGTGGATTTTGTATCCAGTTTTCACTTTATGTATCTTTATACAATGTTTACTACTTTGCTTATGAGGACAGACAGCCTTATTTACAGATTCTTGAAATTCAATTGTAATTTCATTTGTAAATAGTTACATTCATGTGGATTTATCCAGTTTGCACATTTGTATGCATGCACTTATAGGTGCATTTGTTGTTATAGGTGAAGGCCTGGCTGTTACAGTCTTTATTTACACTACTTTGTTGTAGGCCTACTGGCCTAGATGTTTATGCAGTTTTAAAGCACCTTGGCTTTGTTCTGAATGCACTTTGTTGTAGTTATCCTACAGAGAAAAGAAAATGCACTTGACTTGGAATTAATGTACTGTATGCATTCAAAAGTGCTGAATAAATGTTTTATGGACCCATAATAGTGATTATTATTTAAGTTAAGTTTTGCCATAATCATTTATTTTTCCATAATCAGGCAGCTGAACAACATTGGTAAAAAATGTATACATTATATATTTCTATTAATCATTTTCGGCCTTTCGGCATTCGGTTTTCGGCCAACTGTTTCCTATTTTCGGTATCGGTTTCGGTGAAGAATTTCCCATTCGGTGCACCCCTAAAACATACCAAATGTTGTTAAGCTAAGTCCATTCCAAAACTAATGTAAAAACCAATTGTTGGGGATTGAGCATGTATATGTTGGGTTTGTTTTTGAGGTGAATCTAATAACTGAGGATGAATACAATTTGCGGTAAAGAACTACACGAATGCCCTGTATTCAATAATTCCCAGTCCAGTAATTGTCACCTGATGACAGCCATCAGAACCATTTCCAAACACCTGCTCTGTAAATACCAATTCAATATAATAACACCTACCAGCCAAATTATGATGTGCTTGGCTCGTGTTAATCTTCCGTTGCCAACACTTGGTGGCTATGGATCCCGGTCCAAGACGAGTATGTTTTCGCCCAGATATCAACATTCCTACTGAGTTAAACTCTCAGTCTGCTTCGTAAGTTGTTTTCTTTCACTGATGTGTTTCTCAAAGAGAGTATTTTTGTAGCCAAGTCTCCTTCTGAGCCTAATCTGTACGGTGCTAAAGGTGAGTCACCACAGTGGGGGTTGGCTGCTACACCGAGGTAAATTAACTCCAGGGAGTTTTCTGTTGGCCTCGGAAACACAAACAATATTTGTGTCATGATCTCCCATGATCCCCTGGAAGAAAACTCAAATAAAACAACAGCACCGCATTTATTAAGCTATTTTCCTCCAGCACACTGCCAAACAATTCAGTTGTTGCAAAATAATAATTAAACCGAAGTTAAAAAGCGCTGTTATGGTGTAAGTGCCCTTCAGATATCCTTGGTGTGAAGGTGAAGTTCGGATTGGTGCCCTCTTGCACGACATATTTTCATTACATCCAAAGCAAAATGATATTTCACTGGGAAGGCTGGTTTTCTTTCAAGCACATAATTAATACATGTCATAACAGCTGTTGCGAAACATCAATAAACTGTCAAGCAATAAAGAAAAGGCAGGCTTAAACTGAGAATGAAAGGAATTGGCACAGACCAATAGAAGCAACAAAAATGTCATCTGTCTGGGAAGATTTGGAGAGCTCCCATGAAGTGGCTCGCAATTATATTGCACATGTCACCACAGAAGAGTAGATAAACAACACTCTTTCAATTTGTAATGAATTAGCCACAGACATAGATTGGAACGAGTGTTTCATAAATGTAATTGCCTCTTTGATTCTGATCATTGATCTGGATCTGAACGATTGTCTATGAAATGTAAAAAGAAATCAAATGGAAGTACCAGTGTCTGAAAATGTATTTCATTACGCTTGATTTCCATATCAGTGTAAAATATCACAGCGCTGATTGATTTTGATAGTTCAACGCATTCAAAGGAGAGGAAGTTATACCTGCAGGGAGGTTTGTATTGGAACAAGCAAAGCACACTGTCTGATTTATTTTTCGGATAATTTACACAATGAAATGGAATGAAACTGTAATTTCATAGCTTTCAATGTGACTTAAAAAGTCATTAGAGAAAGAGAATGAGGGTGGGGAGGGGTAGTCGACCTCTGTGACATGTCCTACATTTCCTATACTCTGTCTGGAGGCAGCCAGTCGACAAATACATCACCAAGCAGTCTGAGAAGACATTAGCTCACAATGATATTTGTAATGTGAACTTTTGGAAGACGTATTTCTCATTAAGTGAGCGAGGAAGGACGGATATGATAAACAGTGGCTCCTGAGGATAATTTGACCCCAGAAAAGCAATGCTATTTCTTTTCCTCGGCTTAATGATATAAATACGGTTGTATTTCATGAAGAAGTTCTGCCGTTCAGTGGGGCATCTGTGTGGATACTATTCTGAAGCAGAATTAGGGGCACATGGGGAAAGAATCCATAGCCAAACAACTTCAAATGTTAGCTTTACATCGAGAGGCAGGACTTCAAATCTAAACTTCTTAGCAAGATAAATGCAAGCTGTCATTTATTGAGCTGCTTTTGGCAGAAAGTAGGAGCACAATAGAAACCATTGTAAGGCTTATAATGGATGTCATTTTAATTTTATTCAGTATTAAATCCACGTCAACATCAATTGATGTTTTGGAGTATGGAACATTTCAAAGATATCCAGCAATATTAATTCACAGAGGATACATTGCACACATGTTTTGATGCGTTTCTTATTTCTATGCCATTAGGTCAAATATCGACAACTTTGGATTTAGAGGGAGGTTAGCACTTTGTGTGATTAGCTCATTTATGTTTGCTCACTCAACCCATGATAGTATCCACCCCTCGTTGGTTCAATTCCAAGCCCTGCCTTTACCCTGTTTAAATGTATGTAATGTAATTTAAAAATGAATTTCACCCATACATTACCTCTAAGCTTCTTGAGCCTCCTAAATACAATCCAAATTCTGCATGGAAATCTCATTTCCTCTTAAGTTTTCTGTTGGATTGACAGCAATGGCATCACAGGTTTTTGATAGCTAAACTTTATTCAAAAGCCAGGTTGGGGTCCAGTTGGAATCTAAACTTAAGCATACCATCACTGCAGTAAAACACACTGGTGAAGGATGGTGATTATTATGATCATTGACAGTTCACTGAGCTCATAATGGATTCTTTAGAAACCTCATCACGATGTTCTTTGAAGAACAGCACAGCCTGAGGGCTTTCTCTGCAGTAGGAAGACCTCATAAAGGATGGGTTGTTTCTTTGTTACATGTGAGAGTGCACCTTTACACTGACTCAGCTGTTTCCGAAAGCCCAATTACTCAATTGCTCCAGATTCACTTTGGAGTTCTGTCATCTATCAAACCCGATTTTGACACAAGCAATCTTTGTCGACAAGCAAAGCGACTTAGCACATGTATCTCCCATGTGACAACCACTTGGATATGTGCCCAAAAAGCAAATCATTTCGCAAACGCAACATCTTCAAATAAAGAGGAAAAGCCTTTCATTTGTTTCCCATCCAGAGACTCTTATTAATCAAGCACAATGTGAATTTGATTCTTTGTATATGTGTTTGTATAATCCTAACGAGTTATGCAAATAAAATAAAGTTTGAATTCATTTTAATGAGTGCGTAACAAAAGGGCCACAGCTAATTAGCTAAATTCCTTCTCTTTGAAAAATGGGTAACACTGACCCCCCGTTGAATATAAAACAAAGCCGAGTACATTAGAATATTCATTATAAAAAATATTTATGTAACACTGTGAGGTTTGTGTGACCATTTGTCCCGTGGGATGAGGAGGCAGATTTGAAGGTTGAAATATAAAGTTTAAGCTTCAAAGCACAATAAGGTATATTGTATTAATTCATGCTGCTGCCTCCAGGGACCAGAGGAAGCGTAGAGGCATTGTGTGCTTATAGTTGCTCCATCGCTGCCTCTCTTTCTGTCCCCAGTAATTTCAATTGTGAAGTGTATTTGCTGCTGTAAAAACGTTCCCTCTGCAACAGACAAAAATATAGGAACATAAATGAATACATTTAGTTAGGCCAGGAATTTGTATCACTATAAAGTGTCCTGTGTTTTGAGCACAATTAAACTGCAGAATGTAGACACCTTAAGAAGATGTATGGCACTACCGGAGTTTCAAACCATTAAGGAATACAACAGGAAAGTGCTTCTAATAATGAATGCAAGGACACGAACCAGAGGAAACCATTAACACTGTGACGAAGAATCTTATAAGAAAGGTGAGACCAGTGTCATGTTGTTAATAGCCACAATTATCCATCAACGAGCAAATGAGCCATCAACATTTACTGCTCGCTCTCAATCTCACAAATCAGCCCTGATTGCTGAGCGGCTGTGGAGCGAGATCCCTGCCACGTCTACATCGCCTCTAATGCCAGGTACCATTTATTGAATGCCCCTGTCTCCCATTTGCACATTGACCATCACGGTTGCATCACATCTCAACTAGCCTACAACCTCCGGCACTTTCAGTGTTCATTGTAGAAATGGCTTCGGCACAATTAATGTCAACACATACAGCAACCAGACGAAGAATAATTGAGAAAATAAGATTGTTTTGGTGTGGACTGCATATTGTTTTAATGTAAGTGTTACAACTGAGAATTGAAAAAAGCAATGTACACATAGAGTTGGATACAATTAGAATAAATACATTGTTGGTTGGTAATTACCAGCTATTGTAACATTCAACTCACGTTAGGTTACAATACCAACCACCTAACAAGCTTACACAACCAATATATGACATTAAATAAACTCTACATTTAAACTGTTTATTCGAAAATATATATATATATATGTATTTCAGCTCATTTATTAACTTTAACTCCTTTCTGGAGTGGTTAATACTCCAAAAAAGCAAATGTTGGATTATCCAGCCCTATTTTCTTTCAAACATCAGCACTATCAACATAGCTGTGTCAACATTGTACATTTAAAAAATAATTTGACATAAAGGGATGCAAAAGGTTACATTTCAGTGAGACAAATACAAATATATTATTCGACTGTTAAATTGAGCTATATATTATGATATGATGTGGCTAATGTGCGGCCAGTTCAAAATAGAAAGCTCTAAAGATGGACAAAATGGTGTCCACTTATTACCACAATTATGATATTGATATAGTTGTCAGTATAATATAATACATCCATTGTTGGTTTTACTTTAGAGCTAGGAAATCACTTAATAGCCCTCACAGCCCATTGCAGCTGAAGCGCCTTGGACCTCAAATATGGCGAACACGGAGGGAATTAAATAACCTGAAGCCCTCATACAGTCTCTGTGTTAGTGTTACAGACTCATTTTGGCATGTTGGTCCTCTGGCATACCCCCAAGCAAACCAGCTTACATGTGTACGGTTTATTCAAAAAGCTACTGGAAAATCCCTTATTATTACCTAACATTGCATCTCAATAAAGTTGGCTACTGCTAATGAATCAAAGAAAAACAACAAATGCCCGATATGTTCTCTTCAATTAAGACCTTCCGATCTCATTACCCCTCACCCCTCATGTGCTTGATATGGAGATCGTTCTCACCTTATTAGTATGCACAGACATTTGCTACCTGCTGTGTTGTTGAATATATTCCCGAACCGTCCAACAGATTATATAAAAAAAACCTGTATTAATGTATAATATTATACATTCATGACACAGAGTCGATTCTCTTACATACGATTAGAACTCATCCAACAGGGATTTTTTTTCTGTAAATATCATACATAAAAAATCTGAACAATTCTGCAGCATATAACTAATGGGCTTTACAAGAAAGAGATGATTGGCTTTTGACATGTAGTATTTGGTGAGCTTTGTTTACCCTTTCAATACGCCGAGGATCTTTCTGATCTCAATACTTCCCACGCCATCTGTCTATCCTCTGATTCTTTGGGAAAGCAGCGATGTTCTCCACAGTGGAGCAATGGAGCAGTTCAAGTCCCTGTAGTCTGAGATTTCCATTTGCATTTCATATCAAAGTATGATCCCTCGCTTGTTTCTGAGCTAGTGTTTTACATCAAAACAAAAGCAGGGTCTTCTGGGTATACTGTATTGAATGTACACCTTTTAAATTCATGATGATGAAACCGTAGACCGTAAATACTATTTAACTGATAGAATCGCCAGAGTAATTGCATACTGGGCAGCGTCCAGGTTTTTTGTTTTATTAAAGTTGTGCCTAATTAATGGAATACATTTATTGTATTAAAACTGATCTAAGGACCAAAACGAATGCATATCGTTTCTGCTCACCATATTTATATTCTGTAGTAAATTACATTTCCATATGACATTTTAACAATTATTATTATATATGTCTTTTTCAATGACAAAGCGAGTGACAAACAAGCTCCACACATAGTCATTTTCCGAGTTAAAACCATAAAATCAATAATTTTACTTATAATTAATTCAAAATTAACATTGTTTACACATTGGAAGTTTGAAACATAATAATAATTAGGGATGTCCCGATCATCTTTTTTTGCTCCCGATCCAATTCCGATCATTTGATTTTGACAATTTGCCGATACCGATTTTTCCCGATCCGATCTTTATGCAATGCATTAAGAGAAAAAAAAGGAAAAAAGCATTCAAGTTGTCCCTTAAGGTTATTTTTTTATTTAAATTGGATATTCTATCCAACATGGATATAGCTTCTTTCTTTCACAGCAGCATTGGATCAGTTCAGTTGTGCAGCATTGGATCAAAACAAAATAAAGCTTATCAGTACTCGTTAGCTTACTGCTACAATTAGACACTGCGCCCTGCCCACTTTAAGACTTGAA
>NW_011340746.1:135742-167636 GCF_000735185.1 Notothenia coriiceps | reverse complement strand
TACCTAATGCAACTCCACACTATGTTACAGTGCTGTACCGGGGGAGGGGGGGAGAGCAGCGAAGGGGGGGAGAGAGATGTAATACGGTTTCCTCATAAACGTTACCTAATGCAAATCCACACAACTGCTCAACGCAACTACTAACTATTCCCGCGGTCAGAGAGNAAAATCGGGGATCGGGATTTTTAATTTTTTTTAATTTTTTATAAATACTTTTTTTTAATTTTGTATTCAATGTTACAAAACAAAAATGACCATGTTCAAGTCTTAAAGTGGGCAGGGCGCAGTGTCCTTGAACATGGTCATTTTTGTTTTGTAACATTGAATACAAAATTAAAAAAAAGTATTTATAAAAAATTAAAAAAAATTAAAAATCCCGATCCCCGATTTTTTTCTCCCGATTCCGATCTTTTGAAAATCACGTGATCGGCTCCGATCCCCGATCACGTTATCAGATCGGGACATCTCTAATAATAATAATAATGCATTTTATTTATGGGCGCCTTTCAAAGCTCTCAAGGACACCTTACAGAGCATAATTAAAAATAAGCAACAAAAAGATCACACAGTAATACAAGACTTAAAAACAAAGACTTAAAAACAACAATCAGTTAAGAAAAATTATTAAGATATTGAATATGCCAGTTTAAAAAGGTGTGTTTTCAGGCTGGATTTGAAGGTTGAGAGTGAGTCCATATTGCGGATGTCTTGTGGGAGAGAGTTCCAGAGATGCTCAACATCAGTTAACATGATGATAATTGGAATGTTATATAATAAAGTAATACTATATGATGAGATAACATAATGTCAAATTAAATAGACCTTTATTGATCCCTGTGTGAAGTGTAGGACAAACAAAATACAGGCCATACACGGTTGTTTCATAAAAATAAATAAATATAGGTATGCCGTTTATAATGACTACATTTGATGTTGTAGCCTTTTTGGAATCCGTACCCTATTTAATGTAACATTTGTAAACCAATCTATACTTGTATCTTAACCATGTCTAACCATTATGTCTAAATATGTCTTTACATAATGTTTCACTCCCCTTAATCAAAGGGCTTTTGTTACCTAACCACATAATTAGGATGTGATTTTTGGTCTAATGTCATATCAAAAGATATGTGCAGATGTGGGCTACCAAAACCAGGTACCTCATTGGCTGGAGATGATGTCGCCTATGAACACAATACAGGCTGAAATTACATTTATAATGAAGACATAACTGGGAAAAACAATTATTATAAAAATGTAATTGGAGTCAGGGTTGCTATGGTACTTCCACTTACTTGAGAAACATGTTTTGCACCATTACATATTTTCCATCCCCTTTTCCTTTTCTATAGAGCAGTGCCATACATCTGTGTTATACAACTGATGAATAGAGCACATTAAAGTCTTGTCTCTAGCTCTCAGACAGACAGGCAAAATGGCGGCATTACATATCACTTTCACAATGGCTCAAATTGCGTTGTGTAAAAGTAAAAAGCTTTTGAACAGGATGACGGTAAGACATAGTGTGCATAATGCTCTTGGCCTATCTTGTGGATTTGACTCTCTGTGCAATCACATAATCGCTCAATGTCCCAAAGCCTGTCTGCACATCCCATCCCCATAATACTCCATATTGTTTTTCAGACCATTTGTGCACATGTTACCTTAAAATCTCTTCACAAAACCTGCTCTGAAGACTTTCAGTAAAATGTAGCTGTTGTGTTTCTAAGTAACGATTTTACTTTAGTGCCACAATCACTCCATTGCACAGACCTTCACTGGCTTCCAGCGTTTCACAGACTCACCTTAAAGGCACCGCATGCCTCCACTCCTGACTAAATCTCAGAACTCATCTCTCACAGCTGCCCCTCTCGCTCTCTATTTCTGAGACATTCCCGGAGCACGGCTTTTTGCCTCCACGCTTCCTCCCACAGTCAGAGCCACAAGCAATATTGATAGTCTTTGGTTTGTGAAGTCTTGCATTTTTGCAGAAGGAATTCTGATTGAATTGTTTACGTGCTGATGTATTGTATTTTCAGCAGTATTTGTTATGTGTTATTGATTAAGTGCTATAGAGAAGCCCTATAGAGTTGTGAGGTATTGCGAACATGCTAAATAAATGCATTGCAATATATATATATATATATATATGCATGTTTGAGCATTGAAATGCCCATATGTCTAAAATTAGTTATTCCATATTCAGCTGAAAATGATACGCTTCTGAACCTGGTCAGTGGCAGCCTTAAGAATATATGTTCCTAGTGAAGTTGTAAATATGTTTTATAAATAAATTCAAAGCACAAAAGTCACAAATATAGATAAGGTTATAGATAAGATCATTTCATTTGACAATTTTGACAAAAGAATATCACAAATATCTATAATTTGAGTTGAAGTGCGCTATATTTACTGTCCTATTTTAAATATTGGTGCATTTCAATTTGTTGTTTAAGGCCTTCTGTTATAATCATGATTTGCTTGATTTAAATGATCACCTCAGTGTCCGTACGACAATGTTGAAACAGCGTTTGCTAATTATTGTTGTGGTCTGATCTATTGCAGTACTGTAAGACTACAAGCCTGTGGTGGAGTTGCACCAATATTCCTTAAATTTTGTAAAGAGAAAAGATAAGGAAGCTCAATGCTGTCCTCACTCTGTCATATCTGATGGATCTGTGGCTGTGTGGAAAGTTTTGCCCTAGTTTTGAAGTGAGGAGGTCCGGGGGTGAGGAGGAAAGGTTTGCCTCAGGCGTCTGCAGCTGTGTGATGGGCTGTTACTGGGAGTTTTCCCCAACCCACTGGGACACAAACAACCCTCTGGTCAGTCTCATCTCTGACCTAACTGAATGGGAAAAGCTGCTCACAACCTTTTTTTTTATTTATGTGCCGTGGATACACCAGATATATTTCTGAAATATCTCATTCCAGGAACCATTCATGCTCAATTGCTTTGTTCCTTGTTTTTATGTCCAGCAGACTTACAATTAATATGTGTTGCACTCCAGCATGACTCACGGGTGATATTTATTGGAAGATCGATGATTGTTTTCTTCAGTATTGTTCCAATTTCCTTTTGAGTCACGGAGGTACTCAAACTGATACAGGCAGGCATTCAACCTGTTACCATGGCCCATTATTTAAAAAATAATACAGCAGACCTTGTGTTTTGAATGAATACTGTTTCCAAAGCTCTGTTAAATGATAACACCTATTCATGGTGGGGCGATTGCCTTGACTCATACTGTATTTGGTAAGGTTGTTGTGCCAGATGGATTTGTATTCACTATTGGTCTTAGAAAGTTTGGATCTCTCTAGCAGTTTCCTTTTCTTTCTTTGTACGCGGTAACACAAGGAATCTTTGCTGCCTCACAATGGGCTTTGACACTCAATGTACCAAAACATATTACATTTGCTTTCTGTGAAACCATTCCTCGGAACGATAATCGTATTTGCTTGAGTTTTATTTATGTTCCCACTCACAACAGAGATTACAGGTTAGCCCAGCCATGAAACTTTTGGAGGGGTTTTAGGAGCATTTCCTGTTTTGAATCACCACATTGTCGTAAACACTTGTTAAGAAGAAATGTACCAATCACACATCTCCATTATTGATGCAAATACAATGTTGTGCATTTTTAAGTGTTCCCATGTGGACAATTTATTATTTGAAAATGAACATCCACTTAACCCGGAGTATCCAGTGTTTAAGGCTACATGTAAGTGCTCTACTTGAGAACTCTCTGAAGCAGGTAGTAGGTGTTTCATTTAAATGCAAAACAACAACGGTTAATATGTATAACCTTAAATAACTGTACACTTACCATCCAGTATTCCTCTACTATTCAATGTTATGTTTTCCTCCATAAAATCCACCAGAGAGACACATTTCTTAGGGACCCATTAATAATGCATTATAACTCAGCAGACGATGGGGAAACGTAATGTACCTTGACCATTTTTAAAGCCCATTTAATTGTTAAATATTTAAGATGCATGTCCTGCTAACATAAGGTTGTGTCACTGTTACTGCCATTCATCTCGTTTAAAGCTTATTGCCCTTGTGAGGCACTGCTGGTTGGACAGTGCTGTTGCAGCGACTCCAGCATCTGCCAGCGTATTTGATGGCACATCAGAGGACGCAGTAAACATTGACAGAAACATCTATCTTCCCGGCAACCTGTTTGTATGGATGTATCCCAGTTTAGATGCTAGCTGTCATAAATATCACAGTGCATTGACCATTGTGTCAGGTGAGCATACAGAAGTGTGAAGAACTGTGGTACATTTTCTATTCTGATTGTCCACTCCAGGAAAATAGGGCCCATTAGTTGAAATTAACTCCCACTCTGATTATGATGAGAACG
This sequence comes from Notothenia coriiceps, assembly GCF_000735185.1. Lineage (NCBI taxonomy): Eukaryota > Metazoa > Chordata > Actinopteri > Perciformes > Nototheniidae > Notothenia > Notothenia coriiceps. The sequence goes on along the minus strand of NW_011340746.1, from coordinate 163,269 downwards.
CAGCAATAGATTATCAATATAAATACTTGAAACACAATTAGCAGAAGCCTTTTCAATTGTTACTCGATAAGTTGACCTCTATGTCAACTGTGCAGTAATTATAACTGATTCATCTAACCTTTAGACGGTCCTACAGTGATATCCATCTACTCTAACTTAGTCTGAGCAGCTCTGTCATTTTAATTCTACTTAAACTAAAGAATGATAGCACAGTTTGAAAAATAATTATATATTTATACAATTAGCTGCTAAACATACTGACTAGGGCCCAATTATACTTGTTGGGGTTAATATCTAACCCCCCCCCTGCCTGAAACGCCTTGGTTAGACTCCTTTGTGTACTTTTTTAACACATTGTATGTGAGAACCTTTCAGAATGGAGCTGGAGTTATTGCATACATACATGTCTTACATTAATTTTGAGATAACGAGCCATTCAGCTTTGATGTAGTCTTTATGTTCTTACTTTGTGATAACATTGTCCTCATATATTTTTCTGTGGCCTACTCAGCCATCCTTTGTAAAGTGCTTTTTATAACATGCACCAGTTATGTCACTTCACTCTTTGCTTGAACTGAAGCTACATTTCAAATGATTGTGCAATCCCACTGCTTTCAGCCTTGTATCATTTCACTATCTTCCCTTCTTTAGATGGATGGCGTGGATTCATGGCACATGTGGAACTACTGTACAGTCCCGAATCTCAAAAAGCCAAAGATCAAGGATATAGAGAATTTCTTTTATTGCAAACTACAATATGCATTAGGACTATATTAACGGCTACGTTACGTTTGGACCAATCCGCGGACTTCCTCCTCACACACGCGAGGCGGGACGTTGCGAGGCTCGCTGCTGCAAGGCTAACTCCCAGCCAGGCTGCGGGTGTGTGTGTGTGTGTTTCGGACTAGGTTTCGCTGTGTCTCGCTGTCTCACAGACGGCCACTGGGCTCACAGGGAGGGGGGGGCAGGAGCTCCAACAAGCCGTTTAGGACAGAGTGAATACACATACTATACAGAGATGCTGTATGAGAAACCAATGCGAGTTTGGAAAATTGCAAAATATACATTTATATTAGTTTACCTCCACAATAGAATTATGATCAGTAGAAATGGCCATGACATGGGACCTTTAAAGTCAAACTGAAAGCCCACCCACATGCTGGTGCACAGTATGTGTCAGTGTGCACACACAAGGCTAACACCCTAATGGACCAGACACCCCGAGGCTGTATGTGGGTGTGCATATGTGTAGTCCGTTTGTGTGTGAATTTACAGTATGTGTGTGTGTGTGTCAGTTAGCAGGAACTAAATGGATTTTGCCTCCATTGGCCCACATCAGTGACTTTAACAAAGCATGTTGTCTTTTCCTAAGGGGTATTACATACCACAATGACATCAGGGATAGACACCAGAGAGTGCTCAGTGTTTATTGAGTGAACTGATTTGGTTACCAATATCAGGCCGAGATGAATTTTCAATTAAATATACAGTGTCTTTGTTGGCAATGATAACTCTTCCTAAAAAAAACTGCACTTACAAGTCAGAATTGTCTTGAAAGAATAAACAATAGTATCCCTGCCACTCTTAAAAACACATTGTTTCAATCAGCAACACTTTCCCTCTGAGGCATGCAGTCACATTTAGGATCAATTCCTCACACACACACACACACACACACACTCACATATTGATAAAATAAACATGCACACACACAGAAATGCATAAACACACAGGATACTCCATGTAAGGGGTTTCTGCCTCAGTTGATTCAGGTCAAAGGGTTATCTGGCACTTCTGGGAAACTGCATTATTTTACATTCTAATATTGTCATAACTGTTTTCAAAGTCAACTGACTGGAAAAACAGAAGACTCAGTGAATGTGTGCCTTAAGATCCATGATTGAAGATACACCCACACCCCTTTAGCAATACTAACCCTAAGGTTATTTCAGTGAAACCTTCACATAAGTACATATGTCTTGCATAAGAATGGTACATCTATTGTTAAACCCATCACTGCAAATGTTTGTCTTCTCTAATTGTTGTCCATCTCTGATGTCTTTCTGCATCTTTGTCAGTCAGATGCTTAGTCATTCAGTTCATATAACTGAAAGTTATTTTAACAATCTTCACAAGACTGGGCCAAATTAAATAAGCACACACTGAAACTTAGGTGGACCAATTGTATCACAAAACGTTATTTCCTTAAAGGTGGGGTAGGTCATTTTGGAGCAACCAGCTCGAGTGCGCTAGAATTTGAAAATACACAGCCGGAAAAAATCGGCCACTTCCTTACAGAGCCCCTCCTCCAACAAACACGAACGTGCAAATGAACAATGAGGGCACGAGATAAGTTTGTGCACAGATGGAAGGCTGACAGGCAGGTAGGCCATCCAGTTATTTTAGCCGGGCCGTTATTTGATTGGTCGTGCTTTTTACAGTACTACGGCTTCCACAGATGAATTTCTTTGATGGATTTTTTGTCAAAGCACTTCAGATATTCATTGCTATCGGGATGTTAAGAGCATTCCATGGAATATAACAACAAGTGTATCTCGAGCCGGTTTCTCAAACATACCTACCCCACCTTTAATATCCTTTTATTGTTCTATACAATTGTTTACAATCAGCCATCAATGAGACCAAATGGAACACTTAAAGTGAGATGCGGTGTCTGGTGTATTGTTATCTCTGTGTACTGAAAATAGAGGTCTTCACATTCCCTTATGTATCGTTCTCCTAAAGCATTTCTTCAGGGTTTTGCTCAGCAGTCACATTGTATTAACCTGTTAAGCCCCAAGGTCCCCGCCGGCGGGGACCATGGGTTTTTTTTTCAGGACACTGTGTCTCAGGGGATCTTAATATTTAAGAACCTATTAATGTGTTATACCAGATTAACGGAAATAATCTCAGCTAACTGACGATATAAACAATTTTTAACAAAACAAAACACAAGTCTCATAAGAAGCATCTAAATGACCCCTTAGCGAAAAATGCTAACGGACATTGGCACAGAACTCAAGATAAAAGTACCCTTATTACTTATCGTAGCACATACAAGATCTCCGATTAAAACTGAGGTTCCACAGATTATTTAGGTATATAGTATCATCACTGAGTGATCCAAACTTTCGACAGGGAAAGCAAAGACAGACATCACAACACGTACCTTTACGTAGCTTCTAGGGAGATCGTCTCACTGTAGCTGTTAATCTGATCAAAAGACGTGTTCAATGGCATTAAAACGAGAAAAAACGCGGCTGAATCGGTTAATCTATAGGTTGATATAGTTCCTGGGCAATCATTTGAATTATTTATAATCCATAATTCCATTTTTATGTAAAAATCGCAGAGCAAAAGTTAGCTGCTAATGGTAGCCACCAGAGTGGCTGCTGCTTCCGGTCTTGGCTATGCGGCAGTATAATACACACACATGACCAAATAAGGACTATGTGGGAGTTCCCCTCGATTCCATTGGCTCTGACGGTTAGAAAGAGATGTCTCATGTCAAAATCCAGCAGGGGGAGCCAGAGATATGAAAAATCCACCCAAATGGCCCCAGAAGAGGTTTTTTTTTATCTAAATATGTCTAAACATGTCAAATATCACTTGTTTTGCATCAATCTTGATACAGGGTAATTATTATATGTTGTACTTTGGATTCCTAAAGCTTTTAGTCTACTAGCCCATCATCCAAGGTTAGTTTTCACTATAAGTACAAAATATTCTTTGGACGGACACTATAATTTACAGTTTTTTACCATGTTCAATCTGAATTTTCTTTAAAATAAAAAACATCTATATTGAATCTGACTTTCTACCTCCAACTGACAGGTTTATCATTACTTTGAGAAAAAAGTTATTAATTTAACCCTTTTAGAAGGGAAGATATGGTCATTTGTTCTGGGAATGTCATTTTCGAGCCTGACACCTGAAAAACAGGCTCGGGGTTTAACAGGAGTAGCCATCATGCCCTTTGATACCTTCATTTGTCCAGTCTCTGTTTGCTCATGTTATTAAAGCAAGCAACCGTTGTTAATATAAACCAATTATTACTTAGATTTATTTGTTAAATGTATTTCGAAAAAGTATTTGTCTGTGAAGCTGCTTTTATCATTATCATCAGATAACAAACAAAAGAGGAGAGGAACATTGAACAATTTAGTTTTTGTTCAATTGATTAATAACACTTTCAGCCCAATTTGTATTTCAACCAAAAAAGGCATTCGGAGAGCACAGAGACTCACCAAGGTCGTATGAATAACTCAAAAGTGATGTGCAGATAAGCTCCAAAGTGTAATGGGTTCCTCCTTGGCCCATGTTTCAACCTTTGACCGAGTTTTATGAACATGAGGCCGGATACATTTTGGAAGCCTTCCCGACAAGCAGACCAACAAATCAACAACCCTAACCAACAACATAGCCTCCTTGAACATATCAACCTTGCCTGAAAAACGTATTTTATACAAGCAGACTCAATGTCGTAGTCTCCTTTTCAGAGGTAAACAGTGATACAGTTTAAAAAATGTGAAGGGTAAAAAGATGTTCATTTGCAAGCTGCCATGTGACGCAACTATGTCATTAGTTGTGTAGTCTTATTATTTGTGTATGCCTATTGTATATACTAGCTTCTGAGAACCCATGTTTACCTGAAAAGCAGGAAAAATAAGGCACGCCATATAAAATAGGCCCTATTTATCCAATTATATATGTTAGTAGTAGCATTATGCTTTTAGGTAACATGTGTGAACTAATTCATAATGGTTTACAATTTTCAGAAAAGCCTTGATCCTGAAAAGCACCTCCTTTCCTTTCTCTGCCCCAATGACTCTTTTTGTGCTGTGATTATTCCCCTTCTACCATCTTCATAATGTAATCTAGGGCAAACAATAGGAGGCAGATGTACGACATTGCAACCTTGATCTCTTGCCCCGGATCGCACCTCCAACACCCGATTGTATAACATGTGTGAGTTATAAAAAACGATGAGTCCTTTAGCCCTTCTGGTGAGTTTGGCTCTTGAAACGGGGGCTTTGAGCGGGGAAGGAGATGGAGCAGAGCACACCAGAGGGTTGGCCTGTCAGAACACCAACCCCATCCATGAATCAGACAGGGTGGTGGGAAAGGGGAGAATGAGAGAAAAGAGAAGTGGGAGGTAATTGATGGTGTAAAACCGAACGATGGGGTGAGCATAAAACGGGGCTGCCGTGGATCACAGGTGGAGGAAATGAAGTCGTAACACTGCCAGATACTCCCATTTCCATGCATCGTCGCTTTAAAACTCAGTCTAATGCGTTACATTGCTGTTGTCCACCAAGAACCTTGTCAAACTTTATATTTAAATTTCAGAAAATGTCATGCTTCTCTTGGGAATGAGATCAAAAGTGTCTTATTCAGTATCATACACCCATTCAAAATCCATTGGATGAACTCAAAAACCCATGATTGTCAGGCTGATATCAAGGCAAATGTTTCTTAGATATTTGTCAGTGCCTAACAGCAAAATGCAATACGTTTTGAGCCAATTCTGTGCACTCTAGACTCACCATTGTCTCTTAGGATTTTATGATTCTGGCAGGAAGTTCTAATTTATTTGTTCTAAGACAATATTACTTTGGCAATGTTCAATAACGATGACTGACAAAAACATTATTGTTGCTGAGATGAATGTAAGCAACAAGCACAAGGGCAAAAATGACCCTCCTGTGGTTACCCCAGTGTTGTGTGTTTCTATCAGACTCTACACAATCAGATCTAAGAGGGAGTCACATGCAATGATGCCACTATATTGATTTTAATTATCCCATTACTGAGCCTGGAGGTCTTATAAAAACAGATAAGCTAAAGACCTCCAACTAATTACATACGGAGCGGCATCATGCATTTATTTTGCCGTTGATTGAACTTGCTTCGATTTATGTTAAATAACAGTGTGATTCAAATGCAAAATATATTGGCTTTGACTGAGAGGGGGAGTGAGAGGGTAAGGGAGGGGGCTTCAGAGAGTGAGGAAGACATGGGTACGTATACATTGAGGCAGATTAATTTGACAATTTATGTACGTTTTGAAACCAGTCGCACAGTGTTAGTTTAAAAAATGTGACTGTGACCATTCTATTTAATGTTTTATAACAGAAAGACTTGGTCAAATGTCCCCCGTCATGAAAACTGTGGTCACTAAAGGTGCCGTTTAATCAAAAAACACAAATATTTGTTGTAATAAGCAGCTGGATATTTTTGTTTTGGCCCTCTGTCCAGATCGAAAATAGCCCTGTATCGATTGGGGCATGTTGCTAACACTGAATATCATTCAGGAAGAACCACGTGTCAGTTCAATTATCTATAAAACCATCACAGAGGAACTCAGCTGTCATTAACCTGTATTCATTTTTTTTATTTGTGTGACAGGATTTCTGTGCGAACACAACCTCTAAATGTCATCTTTTTTTTTTACACAATAACAGCATTTATCAGTTATGGCCAGCTCAGTGTGGACGTAGCCTCAGAAGAGATGCAGGGATGATTGTAGAAAAAAGAAAATATATAGAGGAAGAAATAGGAAGTAGCAGAGTGGAAAGGTGAGGGGCGTAAAGCTTGAATGCTTCAGCACCATTGCCACCACAAACAGTGCTGACCCGGAAAGCCTCTGTGTGGTGGAAATCAGCTTTAAGAAACCCTTTTAGAGACCTCCTCAGGGGATTAATACTGTTTGGGGTCACTCTCTCGCTGTGTGTGTGTGTGTGTGTGTGTGTGTGTGTGTGTGTGTGTGTGTGTGTGTGTGTGTGTGTGTGTGTGTGTGTGTGTGTGTGTGTGTGTGTGTGTGTGTGTGGAGATGCCAATGTGAAAGCGATAAAGAGCATACAGTGGATTGGTGTGTATGTGTGTGGGAGAGAGGGGAATAGAAAGGGTGTCAGGGAGCGAGAGGAAAGGCTGATTGGCATTTGAGTATTATGTAGAGGCAGAGATGCAAGGGAGGCGGAAATAATTTCATTGGTTGAATTAAACCTCAATGGGCAGGGTGCGTGATCCACAGTTTGTCCAAGTTAACTAAAAATCAACAGCAAAAAGGGAGCTCTAGTCTAAACATAAATAAGAAATGTCGTGGCGGAAACATGTTTTTCATTCCCTTTGTGATTCCCCCCCCCCCTGTGCTGGACCATTGGAGCAGTCAGAGGTTATAATTGCAATCTACCAGTTGAGAATTTCCAATTTATGACTTTGAGTTGAATGCAGCCTTAGCCAGAAAAACGGTTCTGTTTGGCTGGGAGAAATATTGATTTGATGGATAATTAGTTCTCGTTTATTATAGCTTGGAACTCTTTTTTTGTACGTTTGTACACGATTTATTTCAGTTTTGATAACATTGTACTCACCAAAGTAATTGCTGGGAGCAGTGAAGATGCTTTCGCGAGCAATCAGACCATTACACAGCTCAACAATAGTGAGACAACTTATTGGGAGGAGAAAATAGACGTTAACAGCTAAATCATTACCCAAACTGCCCACTCAGAACATCCCTTGCAATTTCCTTACTTCCTGTTTCCAATTTGAACCCTTTTTTCTCTAAAATAAGGTTTTTTTGCAAACATGTCACTCTGCAAACTACTGTTTTGACATCCACATAATTAAGAAATGAGCTAATCTTGATTGTCTGAACAATCTGGTTTCTTGAACCCTTTGGACTTTGTGTAGCATTGCGTTCCCAAACCTCAGTAATTAATTTTGATGTGGGGGATGTTATCATATCTGATGAAAAACGTTGGCCAAAGCTATGAAAATAAGATCCAAGTTGTAATAAACCATAATTAATTATTGTACTAATAAAATCTGTGAACGAAGGAGACAGCGAGATAAAGGGAGAAAACTCCTTTGGCTTTCTTTCACAGTTCTTCTTATCAGCGCTTTCCCTAATCATGGGACACGAAATGGACATGGTCTAGTGAAGAGCTAATTATCACTGACAACAAACGTCACATCAAACAGGTATTGTGGGAGATGCAAGAAGGCCTGCCACACTCGGCGGATCCAAACCAATTCTTTTCACCACTCTGGAAGCTAGATTACTTTTGACAGAAAACATACAAATAAAACATTACCAGGGCTTACAGGGAGAGCTCGCAGAGATACCCACCGAGTAAATTATTCATACATTGACTTACTTTGGAATGAAAGCTTCTGTCTTCCCTCTAATCCCAGGAAAAGCTTTCGGTAATAGTGCAGCGCACAAGAGTTTCCTCTCACAGGGCTCTATTCATCAAACTTTCCAATGTATGAAATCAGTGTTTGACAGGCTTCTGAAATCCTGTGGCTCCTGCGTTATTATAGCGTTTAGCCTCAAACAGGCTCTCAATCTAATGACTTCACTGCGATGGTGATTGCTTTGATTTTAATGGGGATGTTCTAGGGGCGCTGCTGCTTCTAATCCAGCTGTCTCCCACCAGTTAGACAAGGGTTGCTCACGGTGAGCTTTTATTCACGCTTTGGAACCCATCATAGGGTAGCATGGTCGCCCTGTTGAGTTTAGTAATGGGGAAGAGGAGGAAGGAGGGGTGCCTTATGTCACAGAGGGGTGCCTTGTATTTCTCAGTGAAGTCATGGGTAATTGAGAGATGAAATATAGAACCCGTCGATGTGGGGAAAGTTTCATTTGGACAATGTCCTTGGTCTCCGGAGACCAGGTTATGGTACAGTAAAGTACCATTTAGCTTGTCCATCCTTGAAAGACTAAGCCATGACCCCTCTGGGGAAAAAATAAAGACCTGGAAGGACTTACCTGGTGCATATCCGTCTCTGCACACAACTGAAGGATGATATCTGTGGTCAGGTCCACTCTTGAACAATAACTAGACTTCCCAATTATTCTCAACTTTTCATATCATTGTTCTTTTGTAGTTGACGGTTGTTGGGACCTTACTCCTTCCATCTGTCCACTTTTTATTGTATTTAAATGTTTCTTTCGAAGTGACTTAAACTCGAAAAATAAAGAAATTCTGTTAACCATATTGTTGTTCCAAACAGAGACAATTGAAAAAGCTGCATGTATTGCAAATCAGAGACTATCCTTCGCACAATGCAGCCAACAAAAGGTGTCCTTCAAAATTTAGAATGAACCTCCATTGACTTTTTTGTCATTGTCTCTTTACAGGAACTTTGAATGATGAGATCTGAATAAATTATACTAAACAAAGAACGGCTATAACTCAAAAATTAGAAGTTCTGCAGATTGTATTCTTCAGTTTAAATTGTATTTTGTGACTGAATGGAGGCAGCTGTACATGTATATACCTGAACAGTAACTGTGGGAGTTTGAATGTGTACTTGGTAAGGACATAAAGCTTTAATTAACTGTAATTTGCCAAAATCCAAGTAAGGGTAAAAAAATACCTAATGCATGACTCATTTGAGACATAGTTATATGACTTTGTCAGTGCGTACACTAAAAATGGATTCAGGGTGCCGTTGAGTCTGCCCCTGAAATTAGCTCTAGCTGCAGGTAACAGCTGCCACTGTGACTCATTCTCTGCTCAGTTTGACTTACCACACTAAAGACTACTGATGGATGATAGAAATGATGGATACTCAGAGACTCATATGAATGATGGTGGTCTCTGTCAATTCATGTCTACCATTTTTGTCTCATGACCCCCCAAAAAGCAAAAGGCACGGCTAACCAACACCTCTGTTCCATGTTTGACACTAAATGGTGATTTGTATTTTCCCTTTATAGACATGACTTCACTTGACTAATTATTAAAATAAATCCCTAGAGGCTGCAGGTATTCATTATACTATAAGGGCAGGACATTCATCACAAAGATTTTAAAGTTGATAAGAAATTCATGTTGGAATTGTATTTTTAAGATGCTATCAGTCATCATGTCACACTCTGCAGAAATTATTTATTCATTGTTTTACATTCCCCTGCTAGAATCAACATGTTTTTTGACTTTCCGTAAGTTAAATCAGTATGTATTAATGGGCTAAACTTTAAAATACATTTATATACAGCTAGATGGATGGATTTATGTAAAGATAAAAAGATAAAAGTAGCCAAAGCGAAGACAAGTATTCAAGACATCATTTTTTTTGGAGCCTTTACTCCGATAAAACTCAGGATACCGATGGCTATCAATCCAATGAAAAGCGTGCACACACTCACAAACACACCACTCTTTTGGAAGATACGTTCCCTCGTGCACTTTTGTGTTGAATCGCTCCTGATTTCTGAATCGCCTTTTTCCTTTTTCATATCACCTTTTGTGTGCTAGGCTTTGTGAATATTTCTCCTCTGAACCTCTCAGTACATTTTTGACGGGGGCCTTTTTCTACCTGAACCGATTCCAAAAGAGGGAAATGTAAAGCGATGCATCCATTATTGAGCAACATCACAACCGGTGAAGCCTCCACGAGCCTGTGTGTCAGTCTCTTTAGTAAGCAGACAACCCCAAAGCATGTTGATTCTGGAGGATGCAATTGACTAGTGCTTGCGGCTTGGATTGTTATGCTAACCAAATGATGCTGAAATGTGTATTTAGAATCACTTATTTAAAGAATGAAGTGGGGGGAAATCAGATTTTAACAGGCCTTCTTGAACTCCCCTACACCTTCGCCTGAGGTTACACGTCATTTATAGCTGAGGTTCAGGCAGGTCATGAAAAATGCTATTTGATGAGAACTCTACACGGTTTCTGACGTTGCAAATGCCAGCCCACAGCTCCCTCTGCATCAATCTTCTTATGATAGGGGATGGTTTAATGATGAATGACAAGGACACGCATGGCTTGGAGGAAGGTGTGTTATAATTTCCATCATTTTAATAAGTGCTTCAGTAGCTTGTGAAACTGCCACACTGTCTTTTACTGTGTTATTGGCCTGCAGTGATCTAAGCGGTCAGCCACCTATTAGGGTGCTTAGTGAAAGAACCGAGTAGCCCATTGTTGCCGAAGAAATATTCTGTGACAGCAACACTGTGTTTGCATCCCGTTTTAATGTGTGCGTCTCCTTCCTTAGAAGATTAATTGAAAATAGAATCACCACAATGCTTTCAAGGTTAATACAACACATGTTCAATTAAGTGTGAGGAAATACACAGCTGTACTGTATTTCACAAAGCGTTCGCTGGCAGAAGCCATACTATTTTCCATGCTTCCTAATGATAAGCTTTCTCTCCCCCAGTTATTTGTAATTAAGTTTCTTCTCCGCATTCAGTTAGAAAGATGTCATAGAGGAGAACAGAGGAGGGGGGAGGGTGAGCTGGGGGCTGAAGCCGGCCTATTCCTGAATAAATGTAGAGGGTGAACAGGCTTAGTGAATTTCAAAGTCACCCAGGCGACTTAATAGCTTTCCTAAATGACTCAGCACATTATTTCCAGTTGTAGAGTAGTCCATTACACGGTGCGTTACCACACCCATACAGGGATCGGACTCCCCTCCTTCATGTCCTTCTGGCTCAGGCCTGGCATGTGTTCAACAAACCACTTGAGCCTGAATGCAAAATGAAGACCCTTGGCTATAACTTTAAGGACAGTTCAGTCTTTTTAGTGCTTACCCAGGAGCCTGGAGCCTGTCAGTGACACCCGTGAACCTTCGCACCGCGAGCTCTGATGGCAAAGGTGATAGCTAAAAGTGTATTGCATTGGCCACGGGCATGCATGCGGATGGAATGAGACAGAAAGAGGGAGATAAATAGAGGAGGAGGGAGCAAGAGAGAGCAATTAGTGGTGCTCTACAGCATAATCCCTGGGAGACAAGGCCCATCAATCATGTTACTAATCCTTTGTTTCTCAATAAAGATAACCATGCTGCAGGGAGTTAACATTTTCTTAATAAGTCATCCCACTATAGTACACCTGAAATGCCAGATTGGCCCAGAATTATCCTTATCCTTTATGTATGACATTGAATTGATAAGAGGGCGCTGAGACCTATCGAAGGAGTTTGGTTTTCTAGTTTTTTAGTATTAGTAGAGCTAGCAGAGGTGGCTTATAGGTTAGAGACAGAGGAAGGTGATTGTCAAATGTGAGGTGGGCTCTGACATAAAAGTTAATTGTTTAATAGTACGAGGGTTTCCTGATCTTGCACCTTAATCAGCAAGACAATTTGCGCCTTAAAAAAGGTTAACATTGGTTATTGGTTATGTTAAGTTTATCAATTGTACTTGGTTTTGGGAAAGACTTTAGTTTGTCTGTTAAAGTAAGACTAAGAACAGGACTGTAAAGCTGCATTCACATGATACATGATTTGCCCTTTGTACGTTGAAAACATCCAGTAGGTTATGTGTTTATGGTAACTTCCCCTGCTAGCTTGCCCCGCGTAGCTGTCATCTGATCGGTTGCGAAAGGTCAGCATTGAATAAGGTCAAGGTTAAAAACATTAAACTTAAAGGTGCCATGTCATGCTTCTCCGGTTATTACCCGTCCCCTTGTGTGTTATGCACGTACGGTCTGCAGAGTCACAAACCCTCAAAGTACACCATGTAGCGAGTAAAACTCTGACACAGAAAATACCTGTCTATGCTGCCCCAGAACGCCTCGTTGGACATTTCTCTTTTTCTTCCTGGTACTAAGTGACGTAACGATGACCCAAATGGACCCATTGGTCCAAATGGACCAATCCGCGGAGCCGTTATGTTATGTCCATAAACACTGATGTTCCGCTGTAACGGTGGTGGACTCATCAGAACAGAGTGGGCGAGCTGACCAATCAGAGCACAGTGGGCTCACAGGGAAGGTGGGTGGGGGGCAGGAGCTCCAACAAGCCGTGTAGGACAGAGAGTGAATACACATACTACACAGAGACGCTGTATGAGAAACCAATGTGAGTTTGGAAAATTGCACAATATAAATCTTTTCTAGTAGACCTCGACAATGGAATTATGATCAGTAGAAATGGCCATGTCATTGGACCTTTAAGGCGCAGTTCTACGCGACTACTTAAATCTACATACAGTATGTGGTGGTCTCTCCATGAGGCTGCATTTAAGTTTAGTGTTGCTTTAAGCTAAATGATAATGTCATGCTAACGATGACAATGCAAACATGCTGATGATGAGGGAAATATTATAATCGTACATAAAGGTCCCGGAAGTTGAAAAAAGTCGGTGGTCGATGGTGTTCTGTGTCACAGTCAGTCTGAGCATAACATTAAGACTCTACAACAAGATGGTAATGTTTGTTTTTTCCAGGGAAACAGTTGTATGAATAGTGGATTGTGGGATGACTGGTCTGAACTCAGCAATCCTCTCCTATAAGACATCAAAATGCACTGCACGCCCTGGCTGACGGTAAACCATTATTATCTGTTTTCAAATAGATCATCAAACAAGTTTAGGTTAGATAGAAGATCTAATTGCAAGGTGTAGCTTTAAGGCATATACTCTGGTATTATACAGTAAAGAAGAGTTTGCTCAAATATTCATTATGACAGCCTACAGGCATTGCTTCGAGAATAAACCATCTTTCTGAGCAGCATAAAGAGAGTGCCAGGAGGCAAATAACATATCTGGTGGTTCCTGGACTCACTGCTAATGTTGAATGTTTTCTTTTGGAATAACATTTAATTGAGAAGTCCATGAAGGTGACCTTTGTAAAATCAAGTCAGCTCCAAATTGAATAACTTCACCGGTGACCTTGAAGGCATCTCTTTGTCTGGTTAACTGTGCTTTCCTCTGTATGATAGCTCTTGCGCAAGATAGACCTATCCATCATGTTCTCTTGTTCACCTTTGTCTCGGAGACAACATTTCGCACCTTGTTTTTCTACTCCCCATTTCTGTTTCATGTCTTTCCATCATCCCTCCTCTCTATCATTTCAGCGGTCTCCCGGAGAAGTCAGCCATGGTTACGTCTGTGTGGATGTGGCTCTGTGCTGTCATGGATGCTTCAAGGTCAAGAGTGCTTAGCTGGATATTAAAGAGACAGATGGGTGAAGAGACCGAGTGGGATGGCAACGCAATGCAATTATAACCCGTGCCCACTGTCCGCCGCACACACAGCGCGAGGGAGGGAGAGAGTGAGAAAGTGGGTGAGAAATAGATAGAACAGAGATCACTGCTATCTCTGAAAAACTCCATGGAGACAATCTAATATCAGCATGAGCGTAAGTCCACAACAGTTAGAGCATACACGCACTAGTGTACAAACAAACGCACGTGCACACACATGGCACAGAGATTGTCTGATAGGAATTGTAATGGCTCATTAAAGCACCAAAGTGATCCTGTGGATGGTTCCAGGAGGAGGAAAGCAGAGTGAATGATTGATACAGTGATACAGACTGTGCTCCCTCCACCAGCCCATTAGGGGTGATTTAGAGGGACTGTGGAGTGCAACTGGAATAGAAAAGAGGCTCCTGTCTTTACATGTTTGATTCCAACAGACTGATTGTGAGAGCACAACAAAATGACTATGTTGTTCACCATCATAAGATGATGTTCATAATGGAATTTAGGAGAGCGTGATTGCGCAGGTAACAGCCGGGGACATAATAGGTGGTGCAATTTGGGGACGTGCAGCTCTCAGTATGTCTGCTTAATTGTATCTAAGTTTGAGTTATGAGTTGCGCGGGGTCATCATCAGTGTTGGTGACAAACCGGGATGGAGTGAAATAGGGAAATGGCCTGGAAGAAAGTGTTGTTTGAAGGAACAGTGCGTGATCAAGGCCGGGTGTAATTCGCCCAGATTGGATGTTATTCAGACCCACTGATGGTCATGCAGTGCGCCTGGTTTCATTATGTTCACATGAGATGTTTCAGTTACAATAGGCATCCACTACTTCTTTTACATGCAGTACTAATATGATTTCAGCCCTCAAAAGCAAATTAGCCCTAATATATTTGCGGAGAGTTAATAACGTTGGTCAGTTTAATAAGTAAAGGATTACTGTACTCTGCCAGGTGTCTGGTACTTTAAGACGCTCACAATCCACTCGCCATTTCGACTCGGATTTCAGGTGCTCAACATTAGATTACAGTGCTATTTCTACTACAGCACCATAAATCCCTTGTGTCCTTGCCAAAAATACAAATGACAGAGCAAATGTATTATGACGGTGTTTTGAAGGCCATTGTTTTGTTTGATACCTTTTTTCTACTTTAAAAAAAGTAATAATGCTCAAACAAATGCTAAAAAATAGAACTGCTACTAATAGATAAATTGCAATAAAGTGAGTGATTGTGACATAATAAATAATTAGCTGTTATAAATTCCATCTTTAATCCATTTTCTATTCACATATTCATTATGAAAGCCCAAAAGCTGTCATAATAAATTCTGATTCTTAAAATATGTGTGTACCCCCTTAAGTATTTGTCACCGTGACATGTAGCATAAGGTTTTCCAGGATTGTCGAATTGCCAATTATGTGTTAACCTGTATCAGAGGCTCTTTAATGTTGGTTTGCTTCATTTGTCACCAGCATTTATAGCAAGCAAAAACAACAGAGGAATTCTCAAAGCAGCTGGTGCCTTCAGGTCGTGTGTGATGATGATAGATGTTAGAGGGTGGCTTTGAAGTGGAAACGTTCCTTGTAATGCGGCGATTTCTTACTGATGTCATCCCCGATTTGGTCAGTGATGGCTGATTTTAAATGTCTACAGGCACATGAAAGAGAAATTTTCTTAATGCTGTAATACCTGTGTATTATACCCATGTGCACATCAATGTATTGCACACGTATACACAGAAATATGCCGATATCCAAGCATGAATAGATGCACAATGATGCTTAAATGCATTCCGCTCATTACCCTGAGATATCGTTCATATGTAGCTCAATGACCCTGAATACAAAGTAATGCACTGCTGACAGTATTATTTGTACTTTATTGTTAATTAAATGTTCACTTGAATTGCCTCTTAACATACTTTTAATTCACGGTTGGCCAATTGAATCTTCAGTCTTCATGGAGGCTTGATTGTAACAGTGTTACTCATTAAAACGGGAGTCAATCCCATTAGAGATCACAAGGCTGGGATCAGGAATTGTAACGCATGATCACACAATGACCTCTTTGTCATTATTTACACATGATGATAGAGACGTCCGCGGCATGGACTCCCACATGAGTCCACATGATTGTGGAAAAGAGAAGAAACAGCAGTGCTGTGAAATGGAGCCAAGCACATGCTGCGGCAATTGAGACAGGAAATGGGGGTCGTCGTGGGGTCATGGCATCCAAACTCAGCAATCTGAGGATTTTTCACAATCCCTTACTCACCCGCTCCTGCTGTCAACCACACACACACACACACACACACACACACACACACACACACACACACACACGCACACATGCACACACATCCAAACCCACCATGCCTCCTGGTCCTTTATCCCCTGGAGGTGAGAGTGTGATATCAACCAATCTGTTCCAACCACCCCCGTAACCCCAGCAGTCTCACCAACACCACCCCCGATCCTCGCAGCTCCTTCCTGTTCCTACCCAGCGTGCCGGTGGAGCGACAGTCACACCCACACGCTGCATTGAGCTGGACCAGCACTCTCAGAGAGGGTCACGGAGAAGGGTTAAGTGATCCGAGGAGAGTGGAGCAGCCGACTTGAAGTCCTGCTAGGACTCCAGTTTGGCCGATATGTGTATCTGAAAGAACTTAGATGCCATTAATTATCAGTGAGTACATTTAAAGCAGCGGTAGGTGACTTTTATGTATTTGCTTGGAGATAATAAAAATGGCAGGGGCCGCAGATGAGCAGGATGATGTGTCAGAAACAGCGGTGGGCCATTTCTCTGCTCTTCTCATTTTAAAGGGAAATGTGTAGAAAGTCATCTGACCAGTGAAGCGACATTTTGAGGACAAACAGTGAATACTTAGCCAGCAGGAGACCAGCAGGGTTGAGAGGCATGTCAGTCCTCGTGTAGCTTTGAGTTTCCAGAGATTGCTTCTCTTCTTTGCAGCAGTTTTTCTGAACATTTGAGGATTTTTCGCAAAAAAAAATAAAAAATAGGGAGTGTTTTTCTGCTAAACATATTGTTATTAAAAGACTTTCTAAGACTAAACTTTTCAATGAAGTAAATTCCAATATTTCCTTTTTTTTTGGATTAGCATTAAAACAAAAATATTAGCTAAACAGATTTGATGCAATTCAATATAATTAACATATTAGTTTAAAAAATAATCCATAGTTTTTTTTTATGTTGCTTGACATAATTTATTATTTATTATATTATTATTTAGCAACATGCTAGATAATATCCTATTTCTTACAGCCCGATCATGTGCCATATGTATGAGGAAGCCAATGTATTAGTTTAACAGCAGTTTGAACATCTCCTCTGTGAGAGGCGATGAGAGGAGGAGCGCAGAGGGGAGGCAGCTATGAAGGCGATGAAGCAAAGCTCAATTTGGACATCAAACACAGGGGGAGCGATGTGAAGGCGGTGCACGTGGGCCGAGATGTCAGGAAGGAGCGGTGTCCTGACTCCATTTCCAGCCCTCCCATGGGAATCCCACGCATGTTGCAACAATGTGGCAACAGACTTCATCCCATTACCCCCGAGGCTCTTCACCCTCAATCTGCTCTCGTCTCCCAAACTGACAACTTGACTGTATTGAACTTGTTCAAAGGGTCTCAGGGTTCCTGGAAAGTCTGGACGCATTAGAAATTAATCATTTCTGTGTCTTTGTGACCCGTCTAGAAGTGTATGGGCACAATGTTCTCCAAATTGTATTGAGTTATTCAACACACTGTGGAATATAGCAGTAGAATGATAAAAACTTAGCTTAAAATACCTTAAACAGTCTAAAATGAATATCTGTAAAGAGGTGTAACAGTCGTCTTTAGTTGAAAGTGTTACATCATTCGTTGACCTGTTAATTACCCAGACTATATATAAGTATTGTTCACATGTTAGTAGCAGGAGCTAAATATGTGGTGTTATGTTTCCGTCTCTTTGGATTATGTTTCTTATATTCCCATCTCTCCCATTCAATAGCTAACAGAAAACAAAGGGAGTAATTAGCACCGTCATGAAAGGTGATAATTGTTCGTTGCACTTTTGTAATTGTAATGATTCTGTTCTGAATGGAGCATAGTGCGAGTAGCGTGTAAACGGAGTAGCCATTATCACTAGCTGCATGATGAATGGAGATGGCTCCGGATACCAAGCTTTTTAATGATTGGTAAGTCATGGTTTCCGGATTGGAATGAATATGGAAAAGATCTTTATCCACCTCAAGGTCACCACTGATCTCCTGTCCCCAGGGTGCTTACCAGGACGTTTTTTACAAGGTGCAAATGATACCTGCTGCCATGCTCTATTTTGCCCAGCAAGCATGATGGACTGTGACACAATCCATATTGTTTATTTTCATTTTTCAAGGTGTAATTAGGACTGTATTAATCGAAGGACTCCTACATTCAACATATTAAATGCACTTACAGAATGTACTGATATTTTAAAGCACATTCTGAAAAGGAAATGATATGTTTGAGGTTTATCTGCGGGGCTACAGCTACATAAAACAATAATTACATCTGATAATAAAAGGCTTTACTGCAGAGTTTCTCAAACTTGTTTACAACCGTGACATTCTTATGTGGCTGCCAGAGATTTAAACACATATTTTAGTAAACAAATATAAGTGACATTCCAGAGAATAGACATAATGCTTTATTCATTTGTTTAGCATAGGGACGACGCAAATTCATTTGCATCAATATAATGTAAATGGGTCAGATTTAGCCACAGGCACATTTTTATATTCAGTCCCTGGGCAGCTTGATGTTGTACATAAAAAAGTAACAAAGCACAACAAATAGCAACATTTAAAGCAAATAAAACATTAAAGTAGACCCAAAAAAAGACAAAAATAACATGGATTCAAATAAATGTGGAGAACATAAAAAATCCAACGGAAGAGGGAATAACAATTATAGCAATAACAAAACATAAATCAATTATAAATACAAATAAAATGAACATTTCAGTCAAAATACTTTTCAGCTCCGACAAAACTCTTGGAATACTAAAGTGTGCCATGATCACATGACAGATTGAGGTCATGAGAATTATAAGACCTGAAAATGGGGTCACAGGCCAGCAAAGGTTGAGGAATGCTGCACAAATGTGTCCCAGGTGGCGTATTACCCTAAAAAATGAAATGTTGGTGGGGCATCCCAATATGCTCTAACCGCTTTTCAGTTGATAGCAAGAGAGAATCCCTTTTTGTTTGGTGGTACAGGTCAGGTGTATCATTTCAAATAACGATTGAATATTGGCACTTAAAAATACAAGCAGTCCGACCTCACTTTCACTATCAGCTTTCAACTGCCTGAATCAGTTGAATCTAGTGGCGATATGAATATGCAGGCGCTCCCTTGAAACACACATTCATTTGTGAAATGAGCCAAACTGTCAGTGATTGATTTTAGCAGGAGGCACTCCAGTAATGAGATCTGTGTTTGATGCCACTGACCAGTCCTTCCGGTGACTGATACAGTGATTGAGTGATGTCACCTGCACCTTGATGAACATGTCACCGCGGCGACTGACAGGCACTGCCGCCACCTCGTGCTGTCGCCGTCCGCGAGTCACTCACCTGATTTACCACCGTGATCGCTCCGCTTGTCCTCATCATTTTTTTAAAAGCTCCTGAAGTGTCATTTCCTGTGCTATGCTTGACTTGAATGGGAGGAAATGAAGCCTGAGAGAGGTGAATTATTACTCACGGTGACTTTTAGACTAATTGAGACCATTACGACATGCAGCACAGTAAAGAGAGATGGTGGTGGTGAACACAGAGGCCCTGTGCACACACACACAACCCCCCAAAAAATGCTGCCCTAATTTGTCAGTTAACCTTAAATGTCAAGGTGAGCCTGCTGGTGAAATGCAAAGGTGGAATGTAAATTAGTCGCATAAAAAAAACATGCTTTCCTGACCCCAATCTGTGTATGTCATGGTCCATGTTTGGATTTTACTTTTTCAATGGCTTATCTTTAATTATCACTGACCCTAAGGCTGAACTGCTTGGATAGTTCACTCTGTTAACAGTCCTCCGTGCAAGGATAGTCGACTTATCAAATGTTATAGTTCAGTTGCAGCGGATTGACCTGCATCATTCTAGTTTACTGTAGGAGGGGCGTGAACATGAATCAACACATAACTATGATATATGGAGGCAAAAAGCCTCGCTGAAACGGGAGCCGTGTAGAGCTGCCAACGGATAATACATGCAAGGCTGTAAAAGAAGATTTCATCCCTTTAAGTGTGAGTGAAAAAGGAGAGAACAGAATGAGGCAGAGAGCAAAATGGAACCTAAAATCCTCTGAGAATAATATGGAGATATGCCTAACATAAGATCCTTGTGGTAATGCAATTTAAGTTGGAAGGAAAAAATGTCAGGGTAATCTCATCAGTCCATCAGAGAGAGGGATGTCAGACGTAGCCTGTGGCGAGCCTCCAGCAGGGCGGCTTCTATCCTCCACTCCACACCGCTCTGTCTCCCTTCTCCCTTGCCTTTCTTCCTTTCTCTCCATCAGAGCCGTGCCATTGTGCCACCATCCTCTGTCAATAATTGTATCCATGCAAAGCCTCGTAACATAACCCTAAGGATCAAAACCTAGGATGAAAACGGAACGACAGAAACAAAAGGGCATGTAAACAAGAATTTGCATAAGGAAAAATAGCCCTGCCGTGTCAACAACTGACAGATTATGCCTCGGGTACCATATGCGAAATTCAATGGGGTCAGTACAGTATGGATAATATGAAGGGTGAAATGACATGCAGGGAAAACATCTTGTCTGTCAGATGTTCCTTAAGGGTCCGGCCATATGGAGGTCTGTAAGTCATTGGCCCCTGTAGGCCCCAGGGTAATAGAGGAAAGGACAAAGATGTCCCTGAAGTGGGCTTGAGGTAGCGGGTGGGTGTAGGGCGCCTTCACACAGGAGGAGGCGTCTTTTTCTCTGGGAGCCTTGGGCAGCACTCGCTCCGAGGTCACCATCCTGTTGAGGAAGCAGCACAACAGGGACGAAAACACAGCAGGAGCGACAACATGATGTGGGAATCATTCTTACTTAAACAAATGGTGGATAGAGACCGAACACAGCGAGAGATGGCTGCCAGAAGTGTGACGCCTGTGATATATGGGGGGAAAATAATAAGCTCAGCTGCTTGTTGTTTTCTCCCAAAAAGTTATTCTACCAAATACAAAATCTTTGACTGTTATTCTGTTACGCTGGCTTATTGGGAAAAGGTGGCAATCCATAATTGCTGTCAGCGTTCTGAGATGCGATGCCGGAGGACATTGGAGGGTGTGGAAAAGTGGCTGTGCAGCATATCAGAGAAGGAGATAAGGCTAGATTGTGGTGTATTGATTATAGATAGACATCTACTCTCCGACACAAGCTGCTGGTCTGCTCTCAAGCGCTGGAAAAGCCCTGATAGGTTTGGATGTGCATGTCCCCGGTTGATCAGATCTGTTATTAGAATGTCTCGTTGGAGCAGTTATAGTAGTTTCATACAGAGACACAGATTGAGTTAAGGTTTACACAGGGCGTGCTCAGTGTGTCACCTAAATGATCATCAGAATGCCGTGCTGTTTACACACTGTGTACAATGATTGGAGAGTGTGCCTAATAGAGCCGTCTAAAAATAAAAAAGTAGTTCTCCACGATCATGGTTTTAAGTGTGTAAAGCACATTACCAATATGTTATACAGGCAAACCTTATGTTAACACCAAGATCCATAGCACATCCCACGAGTTTGTTTTGTTTTGAAAAGTGTCAGAAAGACATACAAATGCCTGTTATCGATGTCAGGATGCATCATCGTCAAAACATTCATTAGTAAAGAACTTAGGTGCCACCTTCTGATGACAAGTCCTATAAATAAAGCATGAAACTTGTTTACAAAGTCGGAAAAGACACACAAAGTTAGCTTTAAATGTGTGTGCTAAGATGGAGCTATATAAATAGAAGAAAAGTTAGTTTGTGTCAAAACAATGAAAAGAGAAAGTAGTCATGGACACTGAACCATTGGCAACGGCTTTGAGTTAAACTTCACTTTTCTAACATAGCCTCTTTGTTGAAGTAGTTATATGTGTGTGTGTTCGGCCTATGTGTGCACTGATATGCTCTATGATAAAATAACAAATTGACTTGCAGATTTTCTCGTATAGCTAGCCATTAGCAGCATTTACACTATGCAGTCTTCTCTGAAACCCTGCCAAAGCATGTAGTTAAAAGTGTAAGAGAGTAATATTCACATAAAAAAATGTATTCCGTTTTTGGCTGCTATCTAAATGATAATAATGACCTTGTCCTTCAATGGGTTCAGTCCCACATTCTGTACTATCAGGGTCACTTCATTTTCAATGAGTGCAGTGTTTCATAAAAACACATTGGTGTTTTCATGGCTCAGTTATGGATTTTGGTTTCACGCGGTTTGTAACCTTGTGATACTTTCTACAAAACAAATTCAGATGCAAATATGGGCTCCCCCCCCCCCTCAATGTAGCTGGGAATCTGAGCCTGTCTTCTTTTCTTCCTGACTTCCTTTTTCAACATGACACATACACACATCAAGGTGTTTCCTCCTCACAGTCATTATTTAAAAAAAAAAAGGGAAATAAGGTGACTCTTTTACAGAGCCACACCGTCTGTTTGGGAAGGGGTTCATGGGGACTTAGGGTTACATCTACAGTAGCAATACTTGGTACGCTTGTTAAAATGACTAACAATCTACTATAATGAACTGAAGAAGGGCTTTCAATTAGTCTAATATAATATTCATGTTCCTATTTCACAAGGAAAGAGAAACAACAGACCTATAATAGTATAAGTGTATTTCTTTATATTCTTTACTTGGTCACAGTATATGCCCTTTCAAACAGAAATGTGTTTATTACATTGCACTGTGAACACAGGCTACATCTGTAACATAAACTCAACAACATCAAGAACAAAGAACCCATTGATTAGGAACTCTCCTTTCACTTTATCTCCATCTGCTTTCCCTCGTACACCCGAACAACTACACATACACAAACCGTACTGTATGTACAGACAAGCTTGTACAGCATCACATACACAATACTACATATTCAAACGAGAACAGAGTGGCTATTTTTCTATGGGTGAGAAATGGAGAGGACACTGTGGTTTTGTTGTTCTGTTGCCCTGTTTTCTTCTCCTCATTTATTCAAAGCTGTAAGGCAGCAGCCTGGTGCCATCAATCTCAATTGGCCTGCACTTCCTGCACTGCTCTGATTGGATGTAATGATCTCCGGATGTCACTCCACACACTGATATGTTTCTCTCTGTGACCCATCTGCTTCCCTATTCTGCCACGAGCAGCCGGGTGTTTACCATGGGCAGACAGGCGGGATCCACCCACGCTCCATTCACTCCTCACTGCCTGCCTTACAATCCTGCGTTATCACAAGCCCTCCTCTCCACCTCTTTCCTGTTTAGCTTATCGCTTTGCAACATATGGACATCACTCGCGCGTGGGGAAAAAAACATATCAGCAAACTTTAATTGGTAGTTTTGTTTGTGAGATGTAGCACCTTTCCTTTCTGTCAACTACTGTATCCTGATGATACTTAAAAAGAAGCCCATGTTGATTCCTGCTTTGTGTCTGAAAAGCACACAGCCATGTGAAAACATAATATAGATGTATCTGGCAATTTATTTACAATTTTCTGAGATTTCAATGAAGACATTGGCCGAGCCAACCCTTTGTTATTCATGTTCCCATTAGTTCAGATACTGCAAAACTTTTTAATTAAGGCCCCGTTTCTCTGACTACTGCCGAGCACTCAAAAACTCAAATTTCATTTCCAAGTTTTCTGAAAAAAAAGCCCAGCCGTCTGTTGTCTTCCAGCCACGGCAGACCCTGTGTAATCTGTCTAAGTGGCTTTTGGTGTGGATCAGATAGCAGTCATGTTTCTGAGATTAGATGAGGAGAAATGGCACAGTGACGAGGCCAAATCTGTGTAAAACCGAACCCCCAAGAACACACATTAGCACTGCGAAAACAGCACAGACGAGACCTAGCAAGCAGAACAGCGAGGCATTAGTGGAACAACAGCATGAGGATCACGATAAGGATGCCACCAAGTCAGATGATACCAATCTGTTTGGTCTGACTTTCTACTTGACATGGAGGAGCGGACAGTGGGCTGTATCACTGACAAAGGGAGACCCTCAGTCAGACACCTGGGGCAGTGATCAGATAGCGTGCTTTTATTGTCCAGCTTAAAATGCAGCTGTAAGCATCACCGGTGCCAGGAACGTTTGGGCTCAGATTTATCAAGCGTCTCAGATTCCCTTTCTAGAAATCGTTATGGGGGCTGAAAACACTCCAGACTGGAGAAGGACCTGAGAGGATGACGTTTCCTACGATTATTTTCAGAAAGGAGACTCCGGGGAGGGTGTGACGTCGCTGTTTTTTCCACACTTATGGGTCGAGCTATATGTGTAAGCAAATGGCCTAGATACCTAATTTCATTGTGTTATATATGCAGTTTATAATGTTAAATGGAATTGCTTAAATCATACAGTGACATGTAAATGTATGCCATTAACATAGTCGCCAGGAAGCCCTCAACCAGGCTTAAAAAAAAAAATGGACACACAAGATTCATGAGATTATCCTTCTCAGCCGTATCCAATCAATTTACAATGCCTGTAAAAACAAGCATTGCTTTTACATGACCTTAGGAAATAAATCTGCATGATTTTCAAAATGTTGTCAGTTTAAACTTTAAATCACCGCTGTCGAAGCGCTACATGTTGCCTTTAATTTTCTGAAGAAACTCAAGGTCAGTTACAAAAATGATTCGATTGCTGTCAACATTTGATTTATTTAATAAGCTGATTTTTATCCGAGCGTTCCCAAAACATTTCTTGTTTTAGCCGAATGTGCCAACATTTGTCAGCCTGACGGCGCTCTCCTGGCAACTGCTAACAGGAGATCTCTCAAACATTGGCTGAGAGATGACTCATTTCATGTGTTATAAGAGTTCATAAAGTGTGTACTGCCTAAAAATACGACATGTCTTGAGAATTTATGGACTCTTGTTTTTTTCTATTCTGAGATGCTTGATGAAAACAGAACAGTTAAGGTCACAACGTGCCTAACATCACTTTGGAAACAATAAACTCTGACAAGACGTTATACGCATTTCATTAAGTATAATTAGCTCAGAGAACACAGGAAATAAGATAGAAAGTGAAAGTTATAGTGAAAGTTTTTTCCTGCTTGCTTCTGCAGAAAAAGCACTTTTTTGAATTTAGCGTGGTGCTCCATGATGTCCTGCTTGGGGGAAAAGAAAGATTTCATCGTCTAGTTCTAGTCCATAGCATGTGTCTAGTGCTTATTTCAAAGGTTATTATTATCTATCGCTGAGGCACGGTGAGGCTAGCAAAAGCTTCATTAGCAACATTAGCCACATGATGTAGTGTGCTGTTATGTCCAGAACATTAATAAAACATGGAGAAGGGGGTTGCTGCTGCGTTAAAAGAGAAGCTTCCTATGTTTCCCTGGCCTTAAGCCGAGTTTCTCAAGGTGTAATAGTGGAAGAAAACAAAAAATATGTTTTTGAGCTAGCTACAATAGCGCATAGCCCCGATGTGTGTTTAGGAGTGTGTGCATGTTTGCTTCTGATGATCAAAGCGTTGGGAAGTCGGTGCTCAGCAGGTAGAGAAGTATTTTGTGAGCTTGAAGGAAGTGTGATCCACTTTATATACAAACCCTGAAAATGTAGAATATCATTCCACCATATGGACATCACTGCGAGGGAATTATTAACTTAAAGAAAACGAAGAAGAAAAGCAGAGAAGACACAAGCATGAAAAACACACACAAACCAAAGCAAACAACCCAGAGGCTTCTATCTGAACCACATTCATGTTATGGTCTTATTAATATGAACAAACTTTGTCCTGTGTGTGTGTATGAATACAAAATATTGTTCCAGGGTATGTATTCAAAAGCCGTTGGTCCCTGGACACTCCTCCCTTGTGATGTCGTGGCTTGACAGTGGACATGGGCAAACACAATGGATGACATAGAGAGAATACGTTACAGGGGATGACATGACCGTCATGTGTCATGGAGCTGACATGCAACTGTTTCATAATTCATCAAATCTCACCCGCGAAATAAAACAGAAGTCCCTGTCAAGAGCATTTAATCCAGGCTCCGCCACGAGTGAAGATGTCAACAATCTGTCAGCTCTATTTGACGCCTAACTTGTCATGGCTTCTGCCAAACACCTACACAGTTAAGTGACAGAGAACAAAAGGAGGGGGGTAGGCGGAGCCAGGAGATAAAAGATCCGACGTGACAGCTGTGTCAACAACGATACACACATTGTGTTTTTTTCAACTTTTAGGGTTACAGCTTCACATGGTTGGATTCACACCGTTTTCTCCAAATTAAATTCAGCTATCGGGTTTAGTCCGGTGAAATATGAACTGCCTCCGAAAGAGCACTGAACACTCTGTCCACAGAAAGATGGACTAAGCAGTGTTTGGTAGTTTTCCTCTCCGGTCAGTTTGCTCCTCTGCTCCCTTTCCTATCCTTTGGCATAAAGGGATCACAGACCGGCTGGGTTGGTAAACATTTGCCTTCTGTCTGCAGTTTACTGACATCGTGTCACATGATTTGCTGGCATTAAACCCCCCCGTTTTTTTTTCAATGTTTACCCCATTTGCTGCAAAGTCGCCCTGCGCACCTCTCTCGTGCTCTGTAATTATTTTAATGAGGTATGAAAATAGCTGCGTTTCTCATTCGTTATTATGTCAGCTCCTCAAACACCTTAATCTTGAACTTATTTGTGATCACTACAAAACAAATTGACTTGTACAAATGTAATCATCAATCATCACCGTTGTTGGCAAAGAGAAAGTGAGAAAAAATAATTAGGGTGGCCTTTTATAGCAGGATTTACTGATTTCTCCATTTGGACTGCAGTGGTAGCAACCTTGAGCTTACATCATTGACTGAGGAAGAGTCTGCTGTTGCTAAGGATAAAAACATAAAATATATACTCTCACCATCTGCATATCTCTCCAATTTTATCAATCTATCAAAGTTTAAATAGAACATCTTTTGACAGACAGGATAATGTGTATTTCTGACTTGGAGTAAATTGATTAATCAAACGACCTTAGTGATTCTTCGTCAACCATGTACACTTGTCTATAGATAGTGGAGCGTTTTTGACATGTCAAAGCAGGGGTCGGGAACCTTATGTCTTGCCTGTGAACGACGAAGATAAGAGCGTGTGTTCACTAGTAAAGACATAACTGCTTTAAGAGCAGGGGAATGATTTTGTTTTCAAAGCTGAGATTGAGTGGTGTGACCCTTTAACCTCAACTGTCCACATGTAGCCTACTGTTTCTATGCCAACAGCACAGAAGAGTCTTGTAGCTCTGACTGGCTAGTGTGTGTGTGTGTGTGTGTGTGTGTGTGTGTGTTACAATTTCCTTTTTGCTGAAGGTTTTGCAAAACAGTAAAAATCCAGTTACCTAAGATGTCCTAAACCATACATGGCCTT
>NW_011340746.1:117546-135700 GCF_000735185.1 Notothenia coriiceps | reverse complement strand
TAGTTGTCAGAGATTATTCTAGGCCTCTTCTCCGGACCATTCGTCCGCTGGCTGCTGATTTTCCTCTAGAAAAACCCTACTCATGACGTCACCACGTCGGCACGTCGCCACGTCATGACGTCATCACGTCGGGGAAACACCATCTGTTGGGGCAGAATCTCTGCTCCGCGCCGTTCCTATATGAGTGGGTTCTCAAAAGAAGGAAAAGTCAAAGCAGCCAGGATAAGGGTTAAACAATAATCTGCTTTAATGGCAAAAAAATACAATACATCACCCAATCACCTAATCACGAAGCACTCTGCAGAGTACTCCGGGCTCAGGTTCTACCACCGTGTGAGACACGTCTCAGGAACGGCAAGTCAAAAACAAGAGCGCCGATCTTCAAAATGATCACAACATTTATACACAGGTGGGAAGGAGTTTTATCGCTTGCTCTTCCCTAGCTATTTGTTATTGGTGAGTTCACTTCTGAGCGAGCTAGCAAGTGAGTTGGCAGTGTTCCATTGGTGGGTTTCCCTTCTNCAGTTACCTAAGATGTCCTAAACCATACATGGCCTTTTTCTTTTTTTTTAAAGAGCTAAACGCGACATTTTTCATTGTTGTTGTGGAGACATATGAGAAAGACTTAGTTTTATTTAAGAATGTAATGGAACACAAGTTGAGGGATTGATATAAAGATGATCATTTTGGGGGGAAGTATTGAAATAATTGAAAGTAAAGTACCCAAATCTTAAATAAAAAAAGCCCCATACCAAAAATCTCCTTAAACCCTAACCCTAAACTTATGCTTATAAACTATGTGCCACCCCTTAATAGTATCGGACCAATATCTGGAAATATTTGTACTAGTATTAATCCTGTACTGTCATTAGCAGTTTAACTTTTTAAACTAGCATTCACCTTAGTTTGAAGAGGAACACAGAATAATAATTCTCCGTGGAACACAATTTAGGCTGTTTTTTTTTTAAAAGGAATTGAGATCAGAGCTCAGTTATATTTCCTCACTGCTTTATAGCTTTTTCTAACTTAATGGTCACCAAGAACAAGTGTGTCACTTAACAAATAGCTTGCTTTGCTCAATATGCAATTAACCTATATCGCCTGATGGAAGTTTTCAGTCCAGCATGGAGAGATTTCATAGAGCGAATATCTAAAAATGGCAGTATACTGTGCAGAAATCAATCCTTTTTCCCTCCATTGATTCCATTAAAAGCCTTTTTGGAGATTGATTACACTGAAAGCCTCCCTCCGCTTTGGATTACAGTTGCACAGTTCCAATCTCATTTTTTACAGTCCAAAGATATGGGCATTTATTCTATTACAGTGCTAGGTGCAAAGCTGGGAGCCTGAACATCAGAGACCACCCCTTCTGAGAATAATACTTTGTTCCGATAGTAGAACATCCGTTTGAGTATTGGTTATTGCCTTGCTTTCTCAGATAAGCGTTATCACTGTTGTCATTCCCTTTCTAGATCAGTTTTCTTCCATCAAGATCAAAAAACCATGTTTCACAACATCAGAAAACAACTCCGCAAAGGAAAGTGATTCCACCTGTTTTCCACTTCCTATCGTGTCTCTGTTTGCCAGCACTGACGATAATACACACACATATTTTACTTCAGTGTGCATTGTGGGAAATGGCATAGTTGGTCGGTAATCTAAGTTGCTCGGAGGTCTAAAAACCCAAGGAAAACCAAACAAGTTTCATATGGATTTATTTGTATGCGGTAGCTCTCAATACTGCAGCCTTATCTCTGTAATGGAATATTTATCAGTAAAGAGTACAGCGAAAACAATGCTGCCCATGGCAACTGAATGCATAAAACATTTAGTCGTTTCCTTGCGTTTGTATATCGACCAGATAAATGATCAGGAGTAATAAAGGCTCGCACGGGGGAATCCTTACTCAGCACTTTGTGAAAAGGAGCCTTCTTGAGGGTGAAACCAGGGCCAGTGTCCTTGCTGGCCTGCTGTATGATTCATTTATCTGCCACACATTTCTGCTGAGCATACCACTATCTGCTCATGGGATGTTTATGAATATATCCACAAAATGAGATGAAAGCAATAACACTTCACAAGATCTGGGATATTTCACAGGAAAATCGATCAAACATGCGTCTTGAAATTGCATTTCTCTCACTACTGAGTTGTTTAATATAGTGTACATTTCACAAGAGTGCAGCTATGTGTAAAGGAAGAAAGACAGCTGAGTTTTGCATAGGGCTGCCAGTGACCTTTCTACGGTCCACTGCGCTGCTTAGTGCAGTATTTTGGCAGACTTAGCTGTTGTTGCTGAAAAGATAAGCGCTCATCCTGAAACTGTCCCAGTGAGGTCTGGCTTCTCAGTACCATGCTTGCATTTTAAAAGGTTACTTTAGGATGCCAACTTGAGCCTCCACATTGCCCAAGGCTACATCACCATCACTCCAGCCCCTCCTCATTGCCCTCCTCATCTGGCAACAGGATGTGGATCAGGAGAATGTGGGGGTAGGAGGTGGGCACAAAGTCGATTCGTTTTACCCCGACCGCCAAGTTTAACCAGAGGACAGAAAAAACTGTACAAGGGGCCTACAATCACTGGCTCAAACGTAAAACATATTTTCCATTTACTGTAAGTGTCACAACTATGTCTTATGATTTTTATATGTGCTGTTGAGCCTTTGAATTCATTTATGTCATACACAAGTGCCTCCTCAAGGTTGAGAGACATACTTAACAGCAAGGGCGTTCTGAAGAAGTCGATTTAGTCCCTGAATTTAAGGTGAAGAATGTTTCATTTCACTTTGCAGTTTGGCGTAGCACCCAATACTGATTTTCTATATCTTGGGCCAAACTTTGATAAACCAATTAACATAAGTGTCAGAAACAATAGTAAAAGAGACATTGTTTAAGTCCAACACCATAAAACAGTAGGAAACGTCATTTTGATGGGAACACCACCCACAAGGCAAGCTGCTTTTACTCTTACATTGTTTTTGAGCTTATTTTTCCTTAATTGGAATTCCCTAGCTAGCCCATCTTGTCACTTATTATATCTACACTGAGTTCAGTTGGTCTCAGTGAAGGTGTGAATGCACTGTAGTGGATTCAACACAACACATAGATATTTTGCAGTACATAAGGGCAGGTGCACATCTTATCTATTGGTGTGTAGCATAGCATCACATGACACAATTATAATGTAAGTAAAAGGGGGACAAAATCCACATAGTCTTCCGTCTGCCCTTTAGAGCTCACATGAAGCTAATACACTGAACAAAAATATAAATGCAACACTTTTGTTTTTGCTCCCATTTTTCATGAGATGAACTCAAAGATCTAAAACATTTTCTATTTACACAAAATAACCATTTCTCTCAAATATTGTTCACAAATCTGAAAAGATCTGTGATAGTGAGCACTTCTCCTTTGCCGAGATAATCCATCCCACCTCACAGGTGTGGCATATCAAGATGCTGATTAGACAGCATGATTATTGCACAGGTGTGCCTTAGGCTGGCCACAATAAAAGGCCGCTCTGAAACATGCATTTTTGCTTTATTGGGGGGTCTGGGGGGGTCCGAAAACCAGTCAGTATCTGGTTAGGGTTAGGGTAATGTTGTGAATCGAGTGGCCTGTGTTCATCGTCCATAACATACGCCTGCCCATACCATAACCCCACCACCACCATGGGCCACTCGATTCACAACATTACCCTAACCCTAACCCTAATCCTAACCCTAACCCTAACCCTAACCCTAATCCTAACCCTCACACCAGATACTGACTGGTTTTCGGACCCCCTCAGACCCCCCCCAATAAAGCAAAAATGCACGTTTCAGAGTGGCCTTTTATTGTGGCCAGCCTAAGGCACACCTGTGCAATAATCATGCTGTCTAATCAGCATCTTGATATGCCACACCTGTGAGGTGGGATGGATTATCTCGGCAAAGGAGAAGTGCTCACTATCACAGATTTTTTCAGATTTGTGAACAATATTTGAGAGAAATGGTTATTTTGTGTATATGTAGAAAATGTTTTAGATCTTTGAGTTCATCTCATGAAAAATGGGAGCAAAAACAAAAGTGTTGCGTTTATATTTTTGTTCAGTGTAATAAGCTTCTAAGGAAGAGAACAGCCCGCATAGAACCGTAGGCCATGGTTACATTAGTAACCGTGGCCAGTGCTTACATGGCATAGGACCGTGGTTACAGTAGTAACTATGGCCAGTACTTACCTTACCCTCTGCATCGAAACAAAAAACGGGCAAAATAATGGCACCCTGGGCTTTCCATACTAAATTGAACGAGAGACGCAGCTAAAGCTGGGAACTTAAAATGCTAATGAAAGCTCGGGCACAACGCCACAAGCAGAACTTTCAAAAGAACATAATAATGATAACTTTATGGGAGAGGAAGCGGGAACACTGTCATCACCAGAAAGTCTAAGCCAAACAATAAACAAGACAGCAATCAGGACAACTTAGCTGGGAGAGGGTGCTGGGACACAACCATTACCAACAACAAGTTGAGACAAACCTGTTCGTCGAGGCTCTGCACAGCGCACAGCCGGCNTACTGTATAGAAAATGTTTTAGATCTTTTAGTTCATCTCATGAAAAATGGGAGCAAAAACAAAAGTGTTGCATTTATATTTTTGTTCAGTGTATAAGACTTCAGCAGTCTCAGTTAGTTACATCAAGTGGGTATTTTACAACGTTTTTTTTGCTTCCACGGACAGTGTTTGCTTGCTGAGCCATGGCAGAAGAACAAGCTTAAGCTAAACTTTGGGATTTTTTTCAGCAACAGACAAGGACTGTGGAAATAGTTCCTCATCACTTACATTGAAACCGATTTAGGAAGGGATTTATTCGCAGCCGGTAGACAAGAAGAACATTGTGAGCTACCAAATGCCCTTCTTTGTACGTCAGGACAAGAGAGTGTGGAATACAGATCGAGGTAACGTGATCCTAGCATTTTTCCTTATTGTTAGATGTTTTCTGTGACTCAAGTATATAAGCTGTCAAGGAGATCACCCCATCATCATGGGTTATTTTCGTGAATGCATTCTTTACAAACTGAGGTCATGAACATAAACATGCAACATTGCATTGTGGGAAATGTTGGAGCCAGCCTTCATTTTGTATACTTAAAATCAGCATAACTCTGCACTCGCTGCTTTTCAACAGTTATTTGTCCTGTATGGGAGTGCAGTACTAAATTATTTGTTCGTCCCTTAAATGGTTATGGATGTTGGTTTAACTTGAATGGTTTATAATCAGTGGTAATTGAGTTTTGCCCACAAAGAAAAAATGTACACAGAAATGTGATCCCTGTCACACATGTGTACACACACATGCGCACCTTCCCCACAGAGCCATGACTAAGCCTGCTAGATTACCCCATCCCTGTTGACTGTCGGGGGAATCCAGCTCTGCCTTGTGTGGTTGGCTGGCCAGTGTGCTGCCTGTGTCCTGGGGGGGGCTCAAGTCACCGGGTTTAGCTGCTGCCACTGTCCACAGCCATCTGAACTCCTTTCCATTCTGACCGCAGGCAACACACAGTCTGCTGCTTCATTAGGGCTCTCCACCACCTCTAGCTAGGGGGGAATTTAAGGCAGGTCCAGTCTGGATTACCATATGGCTCCTCTTGCGTATTCTGTCATGAAATATGAATCCAATACATAGACTACTGCTGCTAACGCGCTCAGAAGTGTCACATGGTGCAGTAGGACACTGCAACAACTCTGGGGGGCATCCATGTTTCAAAGATTTCATCACGCTTGAAAGTCAAGAGTTTTTGTGTTGTGAGTTGCCTGGTTCACGGTAGGGTACACATTGTTTACCTTAGCTCAGTCCAAGTTATATTCACCTGTTTCAAAACACAACAAGTTGTAGCTAGACACATGGTGTTGGGAATTCTGCTCTGCTGGAGACATCATGTAGTGGATTTTTTTGCAAAACTAGCATCCAGGAAAAAAACTGATTAGTCTCCTTCTACACTCACCCTCAATTTCTGGAGTTGTGGTTTTACATGACACGCAGCAAACATTTAACTTTTAAAGGCACAATCGGTGTATCAGGTAAGAAACCAGTTTTATCCTGTAATGCCCAGAGGTGGCTTAAGTTACAGAGGCCAGATGGTGGAAAAAGCCTGGGAGGTGAACACAGACTGACAACACAGCTAATGTTCTCCGTGATGGTGTGTGTACAGCAGAATTTCTCTATACAGCACAAACCATGTTGTATTGTCTTTAGTTAAAACATTACAGGATGTGCTTGAGCAACTTATCAAATGTGTTTATTTTGCTGACTTTCTGAATGTAACCTGCCATCTCCATCAATAAAACATATCATGCTGAATATAGTTTTCCATTATTTTAAGGTCACTCCACTAGCAACACCATAATAGAAAGTTATAGTGAAAATGTATTATAACTTGAAACAACCCATCTGGATGTACGTTTCACCCAACTGGCAGCATTAGTCTGCGTCATGGAGAACTGGAACTTGATGAACTTTTTCAGTCCCATTTGCCATTGTCAAGCAGGTGTTGGCCCCACGAAGGAAAAACAATATCAAAAACTCCCAGCCTAAGCTGTGGGACAACCTTTGGGGTGTTGAATGTCACCATCTGTTGAGGACCTGCTTAGTTGAAGTCATTACAGCACGTGAAGCTCCAGCTCTCACCCAGGGGGGCCACGGTTTATTGCACAGAAACTCAGGTGGGCCCTGATCTGATTTCAGAGACTCAGTCGGCTATCGGTGGGAGCATTTTGGTTGACTTTATCCATTTATAATTGTTTTTGCACACAAATAAACCCTTCTAAAATATACATTCTACACTAAAACTAAAATTACGTTTCAATTACTTCCACTTCTGATCGATGCAAAGCCGGTGTACCTGGAACTTCCTATGCTTATTTGTTTTGCAAATACGCAGTTTGTGTATAGAGTTTATTCAACACTCTCCTTTAAAGATGCCCCCAGACAACTCAGGTCCACTGCTTTGAGATAAAACACAATTATTTCCATCAGTCCTCCATGGTAAACAGAGTTTTCTGCTGCTGATGTACACACTGCAGGGCGCTCCATCTTTTATCCCTGCCTCAGGTTTCTGTCACACCCCAGCAGGGAAGGAGACTGAGGTGCACCGGTTCACCATAGCCAAACTTATCTCCGAGCAGGTAATTCCAGTGAGAGGAAGGTATTATGTTTCTCACAACCAACTCAGAGCCATAGAATCGTGGTTGATGCGCCTCTCAGGTGGCCATCATATTGCCTGAATGGATTTCCAGCACTGATGTGGAATGATTCCTTTGAGAAAGGTACCCATTCAAATGAAGATAAAGTCATTAAACTGCAGCAGCTGTCCTTGGATCTTTGCTTTTTCCTCGATTGCCTGCGATGGAAATGCGTGCTGCATATGTTTCAAGGATAAGATACTCTTGAGGACGATGTTCATTCTCAGTGCAGTGAGAGGTGTTTTTCTCTATTACTACTTGAGAACTGTCAGTTGTCAGTTTTACGCTTCCTGTCATTGTCAACCAGCATAAATCAGTTTGATGTTTGCAGGTGAATCTTCACAGGCTTGGAATATGGGCATTTTAAGGACACACATATTGCACCAATACATACATAAGGACACATTTTAAAAAGTCATTTCTGGAGCCTCCCTGCATTGCAGAACTTATCCGGCCTCCCATTGAGCGGATGTATTTACAACCACCTTGTCTCGTCTCAGGGATGTCTGCCTGCTGGCCGGGCTTTCTAGTGATTTGTTACAACCTGGCACATTTCCTGTCTCCTCTGAAAAACCGACTCTTCCTCGTACCTGGCGGTGCCTGCTTCATTTCCCCGTGCAGAATGGGGCTAATGTTGTCCCACAGGCCTGCAACATGCTAGTCTCTGAAGATGTAGCATGCTCATCTGGCATGGAGGGTGAAAATATCAAAAGAAAATGCTCAGTACCAAAGCATTTTTTTTAGTAAACCTTTGTACATACTGACTGCCATTGCAAAACCAATTACAACTCCTGTTACTGGTTTATTTGAAGTCCTTGGACAGGTTATCTGCGATGTTGTCGATGGAAAAGTTCATGATTCATATGTGTTTGGTTTTGAATGTGTGTAAGAAGACCATGTCCCCTGAAAGAAATCACAAATTGTGTAATTCCATGTGGAAGAGGCTTCATTTTTGGCCCGACATGAACAGTAAAATAAACGCAATTTGACAGTATACTGAATCCGGATCTTGGCAAACACATCTTGCTCCCTTTACTCTGCCCATGAAGTTCATCCCATTTTTATCTAGCATTTGAGAGTATGAATTTGTATTTTCACCTCACTGCTTTATGAAGTTATCTCCATTGCAGAACACTATCGCTGAGGGACACAAGAGATATTCAGGTTAAAATTCAGGACAAGAGGTTGCGGTGATAGTGAGAGAATGAAATATAAAACAATCTTCCTCCTAGCCCAATCCATGCTATAAGAAACATTAATATGACTTTATTCACTTTTGGAGTTTTTACATTACTTTGAATGAAAGGGAACCATAGTACAGCATAAAACCACATTTCACAATAAAGTTTGAGTCCAACACTACCAAAACCCTGTGCTCTGAATCAAAACACTTCAAAATCCATAGAGAAATCAATTGAAAATCCATTTGATTTGTTCTATATAATTACATAACCTATAACTTTTAAAAGAGACCCAGCTGAGCGCAATTATCTTAAACAACGCATTGTTGGAGACATGTTTTGTTATATACCATTGCACTTAAATTAACTCTGCTGCTTTCCAAAGCCTTTCCGGGCTGATGTAACCTTGTTATACCTACACAGCACTATGGCAACACACTTAAGCATTCAACC
Organism: Notothenia coriiceps; assembly: GCF_000735185.1. Taxonomy (NCBI): domain Eukaryota; kingdom Metazoa; phylum Chordata; class Actinopteri; order Perciformes; family Nototheniidae; genus Notothenia; species Notothenia coriiceps. The sequence continues at coordinate 126,843 of NW_011340746.1, read as the reverse complement.
CACTGAAATGTTGGATCTAATCTCAAAAACTTGAACTAGAGTGAGTCTTTATTGATTGTGAGCTGGGAGAGCAACAATGGGCGCTTTACCCTCTAATGGGATTTTGTTCTTTGTTTGAACACAAAAGTACACCTCTGACATGACTTTTTTCATTTGCAATCAAACAAACCGTGTCCGCCCGCATCATGGGAAGTTAGCCCTCTAATGTTACCGAAGCCTGAAGCGCTCATTGATTGTTACCATGCCGCCAAAATTAAATATTTTCTAATTTCACCCAGCACTTGTCGAGATTGTTGTCTGTGATTTTTCAGATTGCTTTCTTTGATTGTTCTGTCTCTGAGCAGCTCAGATTGCCTTCAGTAATAATGTGTCACTTTTAATGTTTCATTTTATTGAAGCCTGATGAAATGCGCTGTGAAAGACAGTAGCTGGATTACATTAAAAAGGCCATTGGCAGTATCAAGTTCATTATAAATGTTTTCCCCCCAGCATTGTACGCCATGTCCCAGAGAAGCTTCAGAGATTTGTATGCTTGATTGTATCCTTGATGACAAGAAAAAGAGTCTCTGAGGCATTGAGGTTATTATAACTACATTGATCTGCTTTTATTCACGCCAAATGGTGTGTTGGGTTGAATTGTTAATCAATAGAAAATTCCTCTTCCTTTTGTTAGGCGGAAGTAATCACAGTTGATCATCACAGTATACCTATTCTAGTCTCTATCAGGGCGTCTCGATGCGCTTTTGCTTTGATTTTTAGTTTTCAATTGAGTGCTTCAAATGATGCTCTTCAATATCTCTTTTAAATATGCGGATAGGAAACATCACAATATGCACTGATGAAGGACCCTGCTACTTATACTGCTCATAGCTGTTTTCTTTGTTACAGCGTTACATGGTGAACAAGTTTTAGAAAACTAACATGAAGTATTTAAAGTTCAGCTTGAAGCAAAACTATGTGCTCCTTTTTTTAATGTGTCCTTAATGTATCTCTCATCAGTAAAACATTGTAATTATTGTATGTTCACACAGTTGACAGTACTTTATTTCGGGAAATATTGCTGAAAAATCCTTTGGTCGACAAGCAAACCTGATTTAACATATATATGAAACCAAACTGATTTGTTGGCTAGCAAATCAACATCACTGTAGTATTTGTGTTTAGTTGTGGCTGTGATTTACTTTATTCTTTACTCACTAATCTTCTACTTCCTGATCTAACACAAGGGAGGTGTGGGTGGAGGCACATCTCTAAAGCTTTATATATATTTCTCCATTGTGCCATTATCATTAGGCCCCGCCCATATTTGGATTCACTCTGACGCATTCACTTGAAGATGTGAAACTGACGCTTCATTGCAACTTTGAATGGCTTGACTTAGTTTGCAGATGATTCTGTTTCATTATCATTTCTAATGTACTTTTTTCTACCAGTCATGATAACATTTTACTCATGGCATAAGAGCAACAAAGAAGACGATTGGTCACGTTGAAAACAAGCTATAAGTATAAATTATCTACGACACTTCCTTAAACCATAAATTATTGTATTCATTTGTTTAACGTCAGATAATGGTTTGATAATAGCCTGGTTTCTTGTTCCTTCCTAAATGATGCTACTGTGATACTTCATCTCAGTATTTAATTAATTTGATCATTTACAACTAGTAATCAAAGAAAAACACAGTAATGACTTTTTAACAAACCACAGTTTACAGTAAATGAACTCATTAAAAAATATGAAACGATCTTGATTTAGGTCATTGGAACATGTAAAACAAAATCCAACATCAATCATAAAATCTGATCCAAGCACAGTTTGATGTCAGTGTGTTAAACGGAAAGGTTTTAATCATGATTTGAGTCCAGCTGGTACAGATTAAATGGATTAGTGGGTGTGTTCCCTGTGAAATGGCCAATAAATAAGTACAATGAGGAAATCGGTAAAAAATACTTAACATAATTATTGTTGTGAAAATACGGCTCACGTTGAATATAAGCAGGATAATTGATTAATCATGATACAATCTGTAATTGTTTTTGTTGGATTTGTTTGTGCATGTTTTTGGAGATTTCCACTGAATTGAAGATACATTTTCTTCCGAATGACTATGAAAGAATTCTGTGGAAATCCTTGAACTTAACTTGGGATATATTTTTAATGGTCCCAGACTTCAGTCTCTCTGATGTCAGCTGGAAGCTCCTCGCAAAAAGCCTGGATTCTTCTTCCACTGAATTTCTTGGATGGGTCGATCTCAATGGCGCACTGTAATGTATTTTTTTTTTCCCCCGTTCTTTTATCTACTATTTCAAAAAAAGCTTTAGATCTGAATCTACAAGGGGGGAGCCTCTGAATGTTATCATTATGAGCATAATTTCAACTGGAATACTATTTTTCAAGGAAGCTGCACAATAAGTGAAACTGACAATTTCAAGATGAGATAGAAAACAGATGGGGACAGAGACTAAATGAATAGTTCCCAACTTGAGAGGGGACTGGAGTTTGTGAAGATAGTCAAGCTGTCTGCTTCAAATTATATTTCCTTGGAGTCCTTGTTCTTTTTCAGTGTCTTCATCAGCTACTGAATGGAAAATGGACTCACTTCTTTATTTGTTTCATGTGGGTTCGTGTGGATCGAGCGATGTAAAAAGCACATACGCTTTTAATTTATATTTTACTGTGGCCCAGAGGAGCCATTGTTTTTCTACAAAGTAATGCTTTAGAGAAAATAAATGTCTTATATAACTACATGTATAAACACACAGTATTTTTAGCACCCTTTACATTACATTACATGTCATTTGTTAGATGCTTTTATCCAAAGTGACTGACACATTCAGTACTGTGGACAATCCCCACAGGAACAATTTGGGCTGAAGTGTCTTGCCCAGGGACACAACGACATGCTGACTGCAGTGGAACTCAAACTTGCTACCCCGAACTTGATTCGAAGTCCAGCACTCTATCCACAGAGCCACAGCCACCCCTTTATAAAGACGAAGCCTTTCATTCCCAAATCATAGCCACAATCTGTAACACTAGAACATGCGGCAACAACAAAAAAATGGCTCTGTTTATTTGACCTTTATTTAATCACAGAGGTCTCTTGAGATCGAAATCTCATTTTAGAACGAGTGGTGGCCAAAATGGCAACATAATTACGTTACAAGCACTAAAAAAAAGTGCCAACGTAAAAGGCATTTCAACGCATTAAAACAATATTCCTTAACATGGAACTAAAACAAATAACTGTAAATAACATAAAGTTTGAAGCTATTATTGACTTATAGTATGTTTCATTATCTGCTTGATCCATTTTGTCTTTGGCAACGTATGGAGCACGGTACCTTGTTGGAAGTCCAGCATGTGGCTCGGTCTTTGTAGTGGAGCCTAGTTCTGTGCACTGGCTGTACAACACGGGGAGGAAGTGATAACTTCAGACTGAGTGTGGCTGTAGGACTTTCTTTTATGTCTCCACAGAAAGTATGCTATAAAGAAACTTCAGTAGCATCAGAGCACCTTTAAAGTTCCAGAAAACATGAGGGGACCCCTTGATTTTGTTTATCTCCCCCTCCTGTCTATCGTCAGTTGGAGTGAGCAAACACCTGGTCTCTTCAAGTCCTGATAAATGGAATATGAGGACAGCGGTTCTGATCTGGAACATATAACAACCTAGTGTTGTTGAGGCAGAATCTCTGCTTCGCGCCGTTCCTCTATGAGTTTGTTTTAAAAGAAGGAAAAGTCAAAGCAGCCAGGATAAGGGTTAAACAATAATCTGCTTTAATGGCAAAAAAATACAATACATCACCCAATCACCTAATCACGAAGCACTCTGCAGAGTACTCGGGGCTCAGGTTCTACCACCGTGTGAGACACGTCTCAGNAACAACCTAGTGTTGTTGAGGCAGAATCTCTGCTTCGCGCCGTTCCTCTATGAGTTTGTTTTAAAAGAAGGAAAAGTCAAAGCAGCCAGGATAAGGGTTAAACAATAATCTGCTTTAATGGCAAAAACATACAATACATCACCCAATCACCTAATCACGAAGCACTCTGCAGAGTACTCGGGGCTCAGGTTCTACCACCGTGTGAGACACGTCTCAGGAACGGCCAGTCAAAAACAAGAGCGCCGATCTTCAAAATAATCACAACATTTATACACAGGTGGGGACGAGTTGTATCGCTTGCTCCTTCCTAGCTATTTGTTATTGGCGAGTTCACTTCTGAGCGAGCTAGCCAGTGAGTTGGTAGTGTTTCATTGGTCGGTTTCACTTCTGGGCGGGACCCCAGGTAGTGAGTCCGCAGTTGTTGATTCCATCAGTTGCTTCTGTGCGCGTGTGTGTGTGTTTGTCCCTCTGCCCTTAGGCAGATCCCCCAATCAATGATTTGGAGTCATGACAGAGGACTCTTTGACAGGACACATACTCATTCCCCCTAAACATCTTCAACACACACAAACATCCTATCATGTATCTTTAACAGAAGTTAATTGTTCTTATCGCTTAATGGCTTCCCTGAACTTCCCTTCACCCCAAAGTCAGCTTACTAGGAATGAATACATTTTATTGATAAGCTCAAAAGGACCTTTATCTCATTTACTGCTGGGTGACCCAAGTCTCAAGGCCTTTGGGGTGTGTAGGAGATAAATCATTAATTCTACAAGACTTTAACTGCCTTATATCTGAAAATGTATCCGGGAATTCCCCTGTTAATTGCAAGGACTATTGATAATCAACAGAGAGACCCTAGGAGCCTCTTCTTGGTATCTGCTAGGCAGAAGTCACTCAATGCAGAAATCACAAGTTTAACACACATTCTATATAAGGTGACATTAAAATGAATATACCAGATTGAACTTTCCTGCCATAACACGTTACTTTAATACTTCAAATAATTCAAATAATACTTCAGTGTATAGGAGCATAAGTTAAGAGGTGTGGTTTGATTGTTAACTTTTCACTACTGAGGGAGACTTTGCAGTGGCAGTTTTATTCTCTTTCAGATTTCTGTACATACTATGATATTGCCTTAGATTTACCTGGTACATTTACTCAAGTATTGTACTTAAAGGTGGGGTAGGTAATTTTGGAGAAACCAGCTCGAGTGCGCTAGAATTTGAAAATACACAGCCGGAAAAAATGTGCCCCTTCCTTACAGAGCCCCTCCTCCAACACACACGAACGCGCACATGACCAATGAGGGCAGTCGTTCGTGCACAGATGGAAGGCTGACAGGCAGGTAGGCCATCCAGTTATTTTAGCCGGCTTCCACAGATGACATTTTTTTATGTATTTGTTGTCAAAGCACTTCAGATATTCATTGCTATCGGGATGTTAAGAGCATTCCATGGAATATAAGAAAAAGTGTATCTCGAGCCGGTTTCTCAAACTTACCTACCCCACCTTTAAATAAACATTTGAGGTATACAACAACTTCCCTTGAGTGTTTTCTTTTAGTGCCACTTTATACTTCTACTCCACTATAATTCAAAGGGAAATATTGTACTTTTGATCATACAACATTTATGTTCCAGCTTTTGAGAAATAAAAAAAATGAATGGCAGCAATTTAAAAAAACATTTCATAGGTCCTGCTTTTCAAATGTAAAGATTTTCAGATTTTCATTTTAAATATTGTATTTATTTTTCCTGCAATAATTACGTTTACTCCTAACATTTAAAGTACATTTTCCTCATCATGCTTAAACGTTTTACTTAAGGACCATTCTCTATTGAATATTTGTACAGTGAAGTATTAGGAACATAATACCTCTTCCACTGCTGGACTTCTGAAGTAATTTGGTCGACTACATGCTCTCTAAATCGATATTCTACCTGGGCGACGTCACCGGCAAGTAGTCCTATACTGAATAAATTAATATTTGCTTTGATAATTCTTGTACAGTTACAATCTCATACCGGTGCAACCCTCCTGCAAAAACATGTTTATAGACCAGCTATATGAAATGTGTAGTAATGGCGGAGATAAATAGGTTTTTGGTGATGATGGTGACCCGGGAGAAAAGCGATATTGAATATGTAAATGGTTCTTTGTATTGACTGCTCGTTTCTCCAATGGCCCTCTTTATGGGCACTATTACCACGCATGGCTGACAGTGACGGCCAATCAATGAGTGCTAACTGCATCAATTTAGGCTGTTGTTCTAAATGCTCTAAATCGACAGAATTGGAATAATATATGGAGTTGAGATAGCAGCTGTTATTTGTTGAGACAAGGTAATTGGATAGTTATCCCTTTTAGTGTTTATTGCATGTATAACTCTCATATGAATGATTTGTTCATGTTGGAGGTCAAAGCAAAGGTTTCTGGTAACCCGCTGCGGAAGAAATTAAATAATGAGAGCAAAACAATAAGTATTAAAGGTGATATATATATTTCCCTTCACCTTTTAGTCTGCAATAATAATAAAAAAGAATTATATCTGCTTGACAAGCTTAACATACTATTAGTCGCATGCTGGAAATACGAACAGCCATCAAATCCCAAACATCAGAGTATGAAGTGACAAGGGTTTTATAACCACAGCAAAACACTAATTACTGGCACGTAGAGAGTGTGTGTGTGTGTGTGTCTGTGTGTGTGTGTAACCAAAGGAACGTTAAACACAACATGTTCATTAAGTAAATCATTCATTACCTCTCACCCAACAAATTAGAGGCTCCGGTCTGTCAAAATGTCCAATAGTATTACGGGGTAATGATATTCCTTATATCTCTTGACTTTGTGCAATACATCGGCTAATATGGAGTGGCACCCCCCCTTTTCAGATGCTGTATATCTAATCTTGGAACAAAGCTGTTCCTATACAAACACAGTCCCCTTACAAACAGCATGTGTGATCATACAGGGTCTTATTCAGTCTGCAGCAGCCGCCTCTAGTCGCATATGGCAGCGTACAGATGGACAATCTGTTTGGGGCTTCAAAGTTAGGAGGCAAAGTTCATTAACACGCCACGAGCTTTGAGCCTGCGATTAGAAAATAATTTCATCATCCTTCTAATTATATGCAAACACTTCCAAAGTTTCTCCCGGCGTGCCAATCACTGGGACTTTGAATAAACAACTGCCTCATTGAGGTTACGTTCACATCGGAATCAACTTCATTTGCTGCCTCAAATAAACGTGCATTAGTTTGTCTCGGTGTGAAGGCATGTCAGCGTCTATCAGGAATACACCAGGGCATTAGAGCAAATATGTGAAAGAAAGAAGTTGCACTTTATCAGCGATGGAGAAAGTACTTATTGAAGTAAAAGTACTTATCATGCAGAACAACGCATTTCAGAATCATATTTATTAAATAAAAGTATTGATGCATTAATGTGTTCATCACTTTAATATTGCACTTGGTTTAAAGGTGGCCTTTATTTGAATTAATGACTACACTGCTGGGTTGTTTAACTTATAATAAAACATCATGACTTATTAGTTAATTTATATTTTTGAATGTTTAATCCAATCTGCAAAGTAAAGCTGTTAGTCTAGTGGAGTGAAACGTAACAGTTTTGCTTCTAAACGGGAGGGTTATAGAATTAAAGTATACTCAAGTACCCCAACATTGTACTTGAGTAAATGTACTGAGTTACTTCCCACCACTGCACTTTATGCAAAACTGTACAATCATTGATTAAACACTTTGTTCTGCTTAATGCATGTATAACGGAACATGACATGATTTATGAAGAGGGACTTCCAGATGTAATAACGAACACATTTTCATCCAATTAAGTTCCTTTTTATTTGTTTAACGCAGGAAGACAAGTTTACTTTCTCTTCCCCTCCTTCCCCACCTGCATCTTTGATGTGGGCTGAAAAAGACACACATCTCAGAGCGTGGGGACAGAGATTCAGAAAATAGCTGGCTCTCCTGGGCCGCATTAGTCTGAAGGTCATCGAAGGGGAAAATGACCCTGGTTCCTCCCTCTCGTCTCCCCTGCTGGCCCTCTCCTCGTCTCTCCCCCCTGTAATTGAGTATGGTGCGTGGTCAGGGAGCCTGTGCTCATTGGCGGTCTGAACATGGTAGTTAGTTACACACGTTTTCACCATAATTACCAGGCAGACTCTCCTTGTCTCCAGATCTTTTCAAGGTTGCATCAATTTCACAGCTATCCACACCTTCCGCCCCCGCTCTGTCTCCCCGCGCACTGACCGCTGTCATTAGAGGCTTTCAGACCATCTTCCTCATGTAAACTTCCTCCTCCTCCTCCTCTTCCTTTCTTAAAAGCATAACAACACTAAAATGGCAATTATTAGTTGATCATCCAATCTTTTCCCCGCCACTGTCACCGTGACAACCTCCATGACATAACACCAACACCAATGCATTCTGCTCACGTTTCCCACTCTTTGACTCCATGTCTCGGGTCAGCTGCATTGCTTATAAAACTGGATTGTCTGCTTCCTCCAACTCTTTCGCCCCGCCACGTTTCCTATCATTTGCTTGATGCCCTTGTCAGACCATGCCCAGCAAGGAGTCAGTCAGTACTTACTAGGTTCACAGCCGCTGTCAGGTCCTCCAGCAGGCCCGTCAGCCATGCCAGGGACAGTGTATACTTCAGTAGGCTTTAAAAGCGTGAGCACCACTCAAATCAAGGCACAGCACAGCAGAACATCTGTTTCACCATTTTATTCCATTTGCTGCAGCGTGTATTGGCAAAGCGCCGATAAAGCCACCTGTTTACCAGCGTCACGTCATAACCCAATCCCCCAGACCACAGTCTCAATTTTGGAATCTTGCAGAAGATGTCCACTGAGTGCTGCTGAAATGATCGCTCCGCTAAGTGGTTGTGATTTGTTTATGTTGCCTATTAAACTAATAAGTCCTCATATCGTTGTCGAGGCCTGACATTGGAAAATGGAGGTGGATGATACTTGCTGTGACTGCATGGCACAATGATGGCATAGATTAGCAAGAGTGCCGCTTCACAGATCCTTGTCCTGTGAGAAAGGGGGTGGGGGGTGCTTTATTGTGCCACTGTTTGATTGAGTTGCAATGTGTCAGGACTATCAGCCCATGCCATCTGCACGTGTCCCGCATCCTCAGTGCTGAATTGATTGAGATTTATTGTAAAGGATGATTAAAGCACTAGCGGCGTAGTCGATACGAGGACGAGTGAAGCTGTAAACACACATCAGCTTCCTGTTCTCTGACAGAGGCAAACAGATCAAGCAGCTCAGAGTAACAAATCTTTAGAAGGGTCTGCCAGAGCGGGGTTTACCCAAATAAAAGTAGGTGAGAGTAAGGGCAGGAAAACCCATGGTTTAGCAGGAGATGTGTCGTCCC
>NW_011340746.1:107117-117525 GCF_000735185.1 Notothenia coriiceps | reverse complement strand
CCGCCCCCCTGGGCTGTCGGTGCCCTGGGATTGGCAGCACTCGGCCCTAATGCATCCCAAAGCTGTCCTTGAGTGGATACAGTATCCAGCACGCCAATACCAGAATGATTAATTGCTCCGGTGGTCTCATCACTTTTAGTCCAGAAAAGGGCCTGAACCCCTGAGGAACAAACAAACCTACTTAACCATTTAGTGCTTTCTCCGCCTCCGGTTACTACTCAATCCACCCACCTCGATACACTCTGACAATTGTGGACACTAGGGAAGCATGAATCTTACAACACTGCACTCTTAATCTTTCTGCATCTTGGGCAGATACTTCTTATGAAGGTTATCCTGCTTTTGGCAGGTTAAAACATCAAACTGCATTCCTCTCCAGCTGCGAGCATTAAAAATGTAATAACTCTCTTTGCCACTCTTTGTTGACTTTATTAAGTTCAACATGCCTCCCCGTAATGCATATGCAAGCAGCTGACTGCGTCTCTCTCCTGTGAGCAGTAACTCACAGTCCACGCTCGTAAAAGTAAACTTGAAGTTGCTGCGCTCCGGAAGACATGAGTGTGCAGAAATGGCAGGGTGGCGGGGAAGTCATCCCTCTGAGGCCAGCCTCCGAGAACAAACCGAAAACTGAGTTCTGTCTGGGCTGATAAGGAGGTCAGAATGGCCGAGTGACACAGACTGAGATTGCCGCACTTCTCACGGTCAGCAACCTTTTCTCCTCTAATGCAGCAACCTGAGGTGACCCAGATTTCCGAACGTCTCCAATTGGCCCTTAAGGAGTCCATAGCAGATGGCCGTCATACACCAAAGAGTGTAGATAACAGCCATTTATCAAAACATTAGAGGACTGCCACAGAATAAGGCCATCGGACATGCATCACCCTTTCCACAAATTCTCACCGCTGTTTCCAAAATGTTGCTCATAAATAATTCAGATGCCTCTCTGGCCACGGGCGATTTCAGACTATGTGGCATATCTTTTTTTGAAAAACACTGTTTATAGCCGCTGAAGTCACCCAACCTCTGTATTCGGACTTCCCCCCCCCCCCCCACCACACTAACCGCATTTTTTTCTCTGTCTCTTTTCTACTTAGTGCTCGTCCAGCCCTTGTGTGGACTTGTTGAACCTATTGGTGCTTCACTTTTTCTCATCACCCATTAAATGAGGCTGATCCAGAACCAGAATAGAAACGATGTGTTCTGGAATCACCGTCTTTATAATCGAGGCTGATGGGTTCTATATCTCGAATATGTTAAACAGAACTGATGTGTCTTGGAATCACGGTCTTATAATTAGTTCCGGAACAAAAATCCCTTAAATGGAAACACGATCTTAGATCCTATTAGTGAAGCTGTTGCTTTCTAGAACTCGGTGTTAAGGGTCAGTGGAGGTCTGAAGCATGCTAGTATCAGACTGTTTTAGAATTCCATTGCCAGAGATCACAGTGCGTATTGATTCTGCTCGCACGAGGGAGGGAAATAATTTTCTAAAGTTATTGAAGTTATTATGAACAACTTTTAACGTATACCACCTTTGACGCCACGAGACTGATTAGTAGTGTGCCGAGGTCTTGCTGTCCACCAATATCACTGATTATAATTTCCATTGTTTCTTATTTCGCTTCCATTTGAGCCATGGGTCACACCGTTAGGTCTCACTAGCCCCTAGACACTTAATTTGAGGTAATCAACAACGTGGCATGAACTCTTCTGATTACCAATGACTTCATGAGCCGCTGAGGAAACCTGCCTGCGATGACAGTTCAGCCTGCTATGATGGAGAGCAGTTTCTTGAGGTTTGATTGGATATTTTTCATGTGGTAATTCCTAAATAGGAGGCATTAGTGATCTAGGTCAGAACACAGTGGTAGGAGTAAGGCTGTCATTGACCAGAGTTCAGTTAGACATATTTCTTAATTAGCCTCACTGTCTGCTCCCCTCAAAGTAATTAACTTGATCAGAAAAGACCTTGCCTGAAGTCGGAGTAGAGTCAGAGAAAAATGTCATAGCAATGACTAACTACATAAAAAATTCTGGAATCATATGTTTATCCCAAGCTGTTGGCAATTAGTATGCATAGAGAGCTGAATAATTTTAAATCCTCATAGATTACTCTCAGGAAAGTGATCTGGGGAATGTGCTATCATAATTGATTTGGCTCAAGGTGTTTTTCTGTTTTTTTTCAACTTACAGAACCATGCTGAACAGGTTTGTACTTTAACAACAAACAAATTAAAATTGAACATGGCATCTATGGCCTGTGCTTGTTTGCTCTTTTGCTCATATGCTACAAAGCTTTAGTTTTTTTCCATGTGTTTGTATGTGAGACAGAAAGAGAGCGTGCAGGCAGATTCCATGGAGACTGAAAGATAAAGCATCACATGATGGCCACTGTAATTGCATCTGAGACAACGAAGCACATTAAAAGTCCCCTCCCTTTTTTTTGCCTGTTTTTATTGCCTCATCCTCCCGGGTTGATGGAATTATTACCCTATTAGTTCTAAGAAAGAGGAAGCTGGGAGAAACCTTTGAGACAACAGCCAATCCCAGAGGGCAGATTCTCCCCTGTGATATGAATGTGCTCTGACACAGTGATGGAGACCTATAGTCATATCAGTGGGGAGAGGATTTAAAGCAGCGACGGCCCCTCTGTTCTGTGGTGTCCATCATCTCTCTGTCTGTGGTCCTGAAGGTATAGAGCTGAGATGGAAGATACTGGCACAGCTGCATATTATTATCACCCAGACAAGATATTATTCTCGCATATTTACAATAAACATTCATTACCCAGCTGTTGTCCCTCCTACCCGCTTGTATTTATCAAAAGAACATGTGATATGCCTTCTCTTTTCTGCATAGACCTGTGCAGCACTTCCTCTTTCCATTCGTCCTCATCTTTTTGTATAGATCTGTAGAGCTTAAAGTCCATCCTTTCCAATTGGCTAATGATCTATTTTGAGCAGTTGGAAAATATCTGTCTCAGTTAGTTCTGGTGTTGAAAGGTTTGAGAGATGGTGCTGAGGGGAGTGCAAAATCAATAAACCTATCAGAGAATGGTGACATGATATATGCCGGCTGGGCAGCCACTCCACAACAGCAGGATGACTTGGCACAGCCATGAAAAGACGAATATACGCTACTTAAAATATCATAAACTGTGCACAGTAAAAACAAAACTTTATCGGTAGTTGCCTTTGCTTGTCATTTATCACAGAAAGTGAGATTCAGTGTTGTTGTGGCCTTTAAATCTGAGGCAGCGCTCGTTTTGTGGCTAAGGGAAGTTCATTTACAAAGAAAAAAGACACAAGTTGAAGCCTCAGCTGTGTGCACAAGACACAATGAAGTCCCCTTTGTGTAAGGCATTTTAATATTTAGCTGGAGTCAGCAATACTCTCAGTTATTCTCAGGTCCATTCTGACTCAGCTCTATTAGATGCATTTTGCTGTCCCACGCTACCTGAATACATAGAACATGTCATTGCCATAATCCTTGATGAATATACTTGCATTATACTTGCAATTACAGCACTAATCTGAAAACATGTGCTCGATGGCAACTTGGTGTTTTCATTCTCTTCCAATCCAGGATTTAGGGGTGTTATGGGAGCCATAGCATTGTCTGAGCATGCATGGTTAAATGAAGAAATAGATTTTGTTAATGAAAAACGCAACAGATGGTGGCTGTAAACCCAGTCCCTGCAGAGCATGAACATTTCCTGCAGAATGACGGAGAGCGGATTAAGGTCATTTTTGCCTGGTTTTTCAATTTATAAATTCATGCTCTGAGGGAACTGGGGGAAAAAAAGGATACTGGCATCGTGCCTCGACACTCTTTGGGAAATCCAAATGTCAATGAGCACATATTGGAAATATTACAACAAAAAACACAGTTTAGGAACAAAACGCTAAGGCGGCCATCATAGCAGACAATCAGACATCGAGGCAGACAAGGGCCACCCAGAGAGCCCCCTGCCCACAAGAAAGACTGCCGTTTATCAGCATGAAAACAAGACTCGTGGTGATCAGAGGTACGTATTGTTTTAAAATATGAAAAACAAAGTAAGTGCCATTCATTCAGCTCACATTCAATTCATTTTCAATTTCATGCTCGTGCTTATTGCCAAATTATGATTCAGGCTCCGTCCTTTTTTCTTTTTTTTTTGTTGCACCATAATCATGAAAAAAGTCCCTATTCGTGTGAGCTGTGTCTTTTATTCTGCGTCCTTGTGCTGTGTGCAGTCTCTGGCCAATGTCGTTTCAATGTCATAATTTGAATAGAACAATCTTCCGAAAGACAATGGCCAATTTTCAGTGTACAAATTGCATTTCATTTCTTTCTCCGATAGCTAACTGAATAGAAAACTAAGTTGGGTCTCTTTCTTCCTCTGTCTCGCCCTCTCTCCATGTCTCTGTCCTCAGTAATAGGCCTGTCTTTTTAAACCCCTATTTCTTTATCCATGAAAACACGATGATCCTGCTCATGTTCACCATATAGGTTAGCATGACAGCGCACTGATGGAGGTAAACATGTAGAATGAAGAAGGGGGAGCTACGGGCATGGCAGCGCTCCATTAGCAGAATAACAATTCAATGCGCTCTTGTTCAGCTCAAAGCACCCACATGGCAACTCCCCGGCGAATACACAAGCCATTTCCCGTGACAGATGCCTGGGACGCAGAGCATTAAGTGTCACATATCTGCATATGCTTTTTGCGGCAGAGCTCGTAGCGCCACACACACAGGAGCATATGTCTGCTGAAGGTCAGTGATTTGAAAACAAGACACCTCGGCTGTTTCTCGCTATCGCTACTGTGGCGGCTGTGTGGAGCCACTTCACTACTCCCTTAATCCTGCGATGACGGAATATAGCTAATGACCAGCAGATGGATGTGACAGAATGAGGATGATATACAGAAACAGTAAAAATTGAAGAAATATGAGGAGTTTAAATGAAAACAGCCTGACTAACAGAAGAAACCCTGCTGATATCACAGGGGGGCGATCATTTATTCACTGCTTAGGGTATGCTTGTTTATCATTTTCAGAAGTGGGCAGGGTTCGGGGGGNGGGGGGGGGGAGGTGGCGGCGGCGAGCAATCATTTAACCCGTTCCATCTGGGCTTTAACCCCAATATCCTTGTTGGTGTGAAACTCTCTGCCAGCCTTGACATCGTCATCATCATCATCCATCATCATCTTCCTCTATCGCGCCACGCATCTGGTGTATACAGAACAAGTTGGCAATCTGGTGTTAAACACATAAACACTCTGCCAGAGGAAAGTTATGGCCCCGGCGTGATTTAGATAACATGGGAGATAAATTACGCTCAGATTGTGATGACAATTGGGAAAGCCAGAGGTCTGAAGCGTCACACTGCCTGCTGGGAATAGCGGAAAAATATGTGACAAAAGGGAAGAGTTTGAGGCCTCTGGTGGAGATGTTGCAATAAAAGGGTTAAGAGATTAGGAGAGAAGAAGTGTTGTGAAAAGTGAGAAAGGGAAAGATGTACCCCCATTGGGATTCAGGACAGGCATACGGATCACATCAGAGGAAGAGAAGTAGAACAATGAGCCGCTGCATCCTTTTATTAGAGCCAAGAATGTCTAGAAATGTAAGACCACCATATTTTTAGAACCCCATCAACCTGGCCTTAATATAGCTCGATAAAATAGGCCTCCATGTTTCGAGCTCGACTTATCCCGTCATCTGAGGACTAGCTGCTTTCGTGTACACTCACTCTCAGGGGGAGGACATTCAGGCAGAGAAAATGTATGGGCTACATCACTGAATCTTATTTAGATTGATAGAAACTGCTCAACCTGTCAGCCTCTCAACATGTGCATGTTTGTGAGCAAAATGATCGAGATTACCTTGGGAGCCCGGTGCGAGGCAATATGAGTGAGCAAAAAAGGCAGACCCATTTGCTTGGGCTGTTTGTATTTCTGTATGCCCATCTGGAGAAGTAATAAGCGAGCGAATACATTTGTGAACAGTTTTCCACATTGAGAAAGCAGAAGAAAAGGTACTGAGTAAAATAGAAGCAAACGTATCTAAAGGCGAACACACACACACCCTCACCCCCCGCTGCCTTTCTCCCTAGGGTGTTCGTTAATCACCCTTTTAGATCTGTCAGCCCGTGGGTGGGCCCATTACCCTTCAACGGGGGTGCTTTTGTTGCCCAAGACACTGCCTCCATTCAGATCCTCTGTGGAAGCATCACCTTCAGTGTTTCTCGGGCAGGCCCCACCTTATTAGAGGAACATAAGAGATAATGAATACATAAACAAAGTGAAGTGGATTCAGGGACGTGAGGAGCATAGTGACAGCTTGCGGTGTTCATTAAGACAAGGTGCCGGGTATCATGCTGCGTAAGACCCCGGGTGGCAGCTCGGTCTTCGCCGGCACCGCCGAGACCTCCTCCTCCATATCCCCCTCCGTCGTATCCCCCTCCTCCATATCCCTCCACAACTTGCTGCCTCTTATTGAAATGTTATGGCGAGAAATCCTTACCCCAGATGGGCAGAGCTCTTGTCAAAGGAAATTGAGGCACCACATGAATCCAGGTTCAAAGATAACTAGCCTTGAGCTTTCAGGGTTGCCGTAGTTAGTTCAATTACAATTAAAAGATGTGTCTAAATAGTTCATAAGATAGATTCTTAGGACTAGCATGAAAGGTGTCTTAAAGAATCTAATTTAACACAACTTTGAAAAATGCGATATTTCATTTAACATTCAGGGGGGTAAACTGCAGCCTAAAACATTACACCTTATTTCCCATCACGAGTCATTCTAGGTGAGTTATTATATATGCTCTTTAACCATCCGTGTGATGGCTGATTGTTATTACCTGGAATTAGGGCAGGTGTTCATGGGTTGCCGGTTTCTAAATCAGAGTAAACAGTGAAGTAACCTATTAACCTAATTGACCAATTCAGTAAATGGTCGATAAATAATATGTAACTGCCAATTAGGCTGTATCATGTAGGGTGTTTGTGGCAGAAACCATCTGTTGGATCAAAAGGTGTTTGACCTTGGTTTACAAAGGTTGCATTTTCAAAGACATCATGGGGAGCCAATCTAAAGACGCACACTGCTTTGTGTCGAATCGTTACCTGCTCTGCAGACCCAAGTTGCTTAAGATTCCTAAAAACGTAATCAGTAATGTGCAAATGCAGGATGTTCCTATTGTTTTTCCAATCGTCTTAACCAACATCTGACATTCTGATGAGACTATTTGTACATTGATGAAATGGGTTGAAAAGTGTGTTTTGGAAACAGAACTGCTTTTGAATTAGAAGTTATAAATGTAAGTCTTTATGAAGTGTGACAACTCCCTGGAATTACCTCCAACACGTTCCGAAAAAAAGAATGTATTATTATGTTATTACCATAGTTTGATTGTAGTTGATGGAATTTTAATTTACCTTTCACATATGTTTATGCATACACAGTATTATATGATTGTAGTGCTTTGATTTAGAACTTAATTAAAATATTTAGTCTAAATTCGAGCCTTTTTGTTATGACTAGCAACTGCAGGCGCTCAGTCTTTGTCCAAAAAAGATTTATGATCCATCACTTTGTTTACGCTGTTTCAGGAGGCAGTTATAATGACTTTATGAGTCTCATTCTGCACATTTCTTTGCATTAGTTCAGCTGGCAAAGAAGAAGTTTGCGACATGAGGAGACTGCAGTCTTAATCCCGAGCGAGTCGTTTAAACACCAGACTGGTTGCAGTTTATCATGAATTATGTGCTTGTTTACACGCAGTTTTAGATGAACTCCAGTCAACAGTAACAACTGCTTTCACCGTTGATTTGCTGGAGACACTAAACAATTAGAAAAAAATCCTGCCAATCAGGAACATTTGCTAAATCAGAAGGAAGATTAGATGAGCTATTGTTGTTGGCCTGTCGAGTCCTCTGCCTTTTAAAACATAAAGTACTTTTCAAGGTAAAAAAGGAATCACTTATTATCCTGTTAACTGAAACACACTCCTGTAAATGAGAGCAAACGGTATACAAGTTTTCCATCTAACAGAGGGCACTTATGTCGTATTTAAAAACCTAACACCAGCAATGTGTTGTTTACAAACTCACTAATACGCTAAGGAGTAGAAATCCCAGCACACATCATGAAGCGATCTGACGGTGTGAAAAGCACCTTAATGTTGTCAATATAAATATGAGAAAATGTGCGACGACGCATCACAAAGCCAGCAACCGAACATGCGGGGTGAGGGAAGTGAAGGGGAACGAGTGAGCAGAGGGAGGTCACACTTAGTGAAAAGATAAATAAAGTAAAGGAAAACTCACATGCGCTGGCAGAACAAACAGCTGGAGCCGTACACTCTGTAGATTAATTAAAAACAGCTCTGCCTTTTTGTAGATATAAATTCAGGAGCGGCACAGGTTATGAGTGATGACTTCCCTCTAACATGCCCTCAAATTAACATTTAAACTTGCTCTTGTATAAAAAATATATTTGTTGGATAATGCAATACAGCATTTGCTTTTTTACTAAACCACATCCATCACCCTTCCTTTGTCCAAGCACTCAACCATTTTGTACAAAACCACACACTACTCCCGATCATATCTTGAGTGGAGGTACATTATTTTTATTGTAACTTAAGGTTCAAAGGAAGAACAACAAACATGTTGGTAATAGTCATCTCTATCGTAAAAAGCTCTTAGGGTTGAAAATGCACGGACCTCGCCAGTAATACTTTTGAATTACTCGTGATTGGTTGCATGTCTAATGGAGAGAGACAACACCTTGCCAGGTAAAATCACAGAACCCTAAGAGAGATTTCCACTCATGTTGCCCAGGGGTCACCTGTCCGGTCCTTTGACAACAGCATTTGATCAAAAGAGAAAAACACACATAAGAATTGTAATGTACGTGCCGGAGGGTACACAGGAGTAATGTGTGATGTGATGCGAACAGACAAGACATCATATACAACTGCGCGTGTGCTATCAAATAATGCTCCGTGCAGCGCATGTAGACTTAGAAGAATATTATGCTAATTTCTCAAACACTGCGATGCGGTACTTTGAAATTAAGAGTCAGGGTCAATGCTGGACTTGTTCTGTATACGTACATTTCATGCATCGGGGGGGGGATGAGAGGCGAGGTTTTCAGAGACGATGCATGTGGTGCTAAGTGGTCTAATGAGGGGCTGTGCACATTCTTCTGCAGAACCACTTTATTTCACATTATTATACCTCCTGAAATGGAGGCTGTTCAAGATTCGTACTTTTTAAAAGGTGCGTTATGAGCGATGATGGAGTCGGAGACATAGTGGAGAGGCTGCAGTGGCCCTTGTCAAAGCACTCTTCTTTTATAACCTTATTACACCGCTACCTATCACTCTTTGGCTCTCTGATACATATATGGCACTCGTAATTATTGGAAGAGTTGAGGAAAAGGAGAAGAGAATAATAGCCAGGATAAAATGCTGGAACTTACTTTTATCTGTACTTTGGGGGAAAGAAGCGTTGAAGAATGTGTTACTTTACATTAAACTTCATCCGGTGTCCTTCACATAAAATATGAACGGCAAGGAAGTTCTTTATGACACATGTAAGTCACGCGCAATGCCAGAAAGAAGGATATTTTATCCACCACTGCTTTTTATTTTTCTTGTATTCTTTCATTTGACATTGAAATAAATAAAATCCTTCAAGGTGAATAGTGAATACAAGAGCTCTGGCCTTAAAAACCCTGAACCAAGTTAACTTTTGGAAGAGTTCTGTTGCTACGTACCATGATTGACAGTCACTCAAAACACACATTTAATTGCATCTCTGGCACATATGGCATCTCAAATACTATTGATTGCTGCTGAGAATTGTAGAAAGAACCTTGATTCCAACATTGCAGACTTCTCCAGAGTGCTCGGAAATTACTGTGGGGAGTGCTCTCTGAGACCTCAAAACATCTGCCAACTGCTTTCTGCAACACATCAGTCTGATAGTTCAAGTCTCTAAAAGATAGAACAGAAATGACACACTCTCTCACCCCGATGCCAAACTCAAACGTCTAGTCGTTGCTGTCCTCATTACAGCTCAGGAAAGTTAACCGGATCTTCATACTGTATGTAGCAACAATTCTGAAAACAAAAGTAGCAGCAGTTTAAACACGCGGTTGTACATTGCTTGATCTACACTGAACAAAAATATAAACGCAACACTTTTGTTTTTGCTCCCATTTTTCATGAGATGAACTAGGGGTTAGGGTTAGGGTAATGTTGTGAATCGAGTGGCCCATGGTGGTGGTGGGGTTATGGTATGGGCAGGCGTATGTTATGGACGATGAACACAGGCCACTCGATTCACAACATTACCCTAACCCTAACCATAACCCTAATCCTAACCATCACACCAGATACTGACTGGTTTTCG
>NW_011340746.1:27256-107072 GCF_000735185.1 Notothenia coriiceps | reverse complement strand
CTCAACAGTCGGCCGTTCAACGGAAACAACCGATTACGACCGAGAAATTATATCATGAACGTTACGGTGCTTATTAAGCATTTTAAAACGTATGTGGTAAGTTACCAAAGTGCTTTGTTCTGAACGTTCATCAGTATTGTTGTTACGTTCCCTTCTGAGCTAGGGGAATCAGAGGGAAGTAACACAACCAGAGTGGTATTGGTATAATTATAAGTGGTTTATTTTAAATAGCAGCTGGTCAAACAAAACGGCAGGCATGCAGCCTGTAACAAACAAAGAAGGCCAAAAGGGCACAGGTAGATAAATACCCAACAAAAGGAGGGCTCTAAAAAGGAGTCTAGTTGCATACAATGGAATAAACACTATTACACCAAATAAGAAATGAAACAAAACCTCACTTTAAAAGTGGTACAAACTAATAACGGAACTGAACAAACACAGCGTTACCAAACAACAATCCAATTGATGCTACGCTAACCAAAGCAAAGCTAATCTCGTACAAGTTAACCACAGTTTACAGATTTAGTACCCAAACGAAGCGAGAGGCGTCTGTTCCTCAACAGAGCCTCCAGAGTGTCAGTTGTCCCCAGCCTTTGTACTCCTCCCCAGCAGGTGTGCGCCGGCTGTGCACTTCGATTGGATGACGTCAATCCAATCACCATCTTCGGAGATGACAGCCAATGACGTCGGGGCAACCACACAGCTCATTTACATATCACACACATGCACACATCTGCAAACAATCCCAGACAGATTAACGAGCAGACAGAAACAGCAGCCGTAACAGGTAGTCTTATTGTAAAGTGCTACCATATATGGTATATTTGTTGCTACTACATAAAAAATACATTTGACTAGAAGTGAAAGGTTTACTGATACTGTATGTCCAGTATTAAGATAATAATACTGTCATATAATAAAAAGGAACATTGGCAGCATTATATTTCCTTCAACACATATTTGCAACTGCAAACTGGATGTAAAAATAAATGTAAAGACTGTGGATACAAAGATGAGTGATGCCTAAAAATGCTCTTTAGTGAACAATGAACTTCAAATGAGATATGCTCTTCATTGTAATGTTGCCATTGTTCCAGAAAATTCTTCAAGCAACCTAAATTGTCCTGAAAAAAGGACATTTTGTTTAACTAATTTGAAGAGTTATTTGAAGAGTTCTTTACTCATTTGCAAAAAAAAGAAAAAATAATTGCGATGCAAATCTTTTCCAATGTGCCGGCAGCTGCAGTAGATGTGTCACAAATGGACCTCCTTTGTCATTTCGTGATAGAGCCGGGGAAAAAAGGAGGACAGAATCTGTCATTCTCAGGTAGAGGGGTGTCGAGGCAGAACCCATTCATTCTGACCTACATAGAGGGGTCTTCTAGAGAGAGGTTAACGCTCCAGCACCCCTTTCAAAGCGTCATGGGGTCATTAGTATCCTTTGCTGTATAGTGCAGAGCTTTATTGATGCCCCCATCCCCAATGAAACTACAGTGGGGCCATTTCCATTCGCAGGATGAATCCCTTCTTCCTCTCTCTCTGGTTGATTGCAGCCGTGTAGAAATGAGATGAGGAGGAAATTGGAGCAGGGTCAGCGCTGAGCGGCGGCAGCATCGCTGTCATCCTCGCCTGGGAATGTTCACCTCGACAATAAGTGAGCCACATCGCCGGGAGATTAGAATATATTTTAACAATGCAGACGAGGTAATAGAGGAAGTGACAGGTAACCATTGGTTTGGTTTTGAAAATGAATCGCTGACAGGTTGTAGGGAAATGGCGCCATGTCACTTGATTCACATTATTCCGCCTAAAACCCAGCACTAAAGTGGATCTGTTCCACTTTACATGCTGTCTGTCAACATTGTATTCATAGGGTATTATTCTTATTGATTGATTAAAATATGCCTCCTTTTGCTCATGGCGACACAAAATATTGATTTATAGATAATGAACCCACAGTGGCGTCTCAATATCCCCTCTGTGTTTACCGGAGAGTCTTCTGTTACTTATATTTTACGTCAGACTAGCTGAGACTTTAAATGTATTCTGAAACAAGTTTAACATTTCTCTCAGGCTCCAGATTGACTGCGACATTTAAGAATATAGGGCAAAACAAGGCCTTGAAAATTAATAAGCTG
Organism: Notothenia coriiceps; assembly: GCF_000735185.1. Lineage (NCBI taxonomy): Eukaryota > Metazoa > Chordata > Actinopteri > Perciformes > Nototheniidae > Notothenia > Notothenia coriiceps. The sequence goes on along the minus strand of NW_011340746.1, from coordinate 104,934 downwards.
CAGCAGTTTTTATTTGCATGAATACCCCTGGAATTCACTGATCTCTGGCCTTCTATTTTCATTTTCTCCGTGCACCAAGTTTGTACCACTCCAGTCTCCTGTGCTTCTGAGTGCCAGAGTGAATGCCTCTAAACGTTGTATTCAGCTCTTTCCTCTCAACAAGCCTCTCAACCACCTCCAGTCGTGTCTTCCTCTACACTCTGCTATTTCCAAGGCTCCTTCAGGGCTTTTCTTTTTTTACAGTTATACTATGTTCTCTACAATCCACCATTAGGATCTGGGTTGAAAAAGGTTCTCATCTAATTGCCCATTCTCCAGTTTCCTCAACAGCACAACTCTTCCTCCTCGTCTGTCTCTTGTCTGCTCTAGTGATGTATCCGTAGAGTTTAAGGTTTTTACACAGCTTATTATCTACTGCTGATCAGCCTAGCTTTTCTGATATAAAGCCTTTACATATAACACACTACAGGAAAGGGAAATCCCCAAAGCATCATGGGGCTTCTAAGGCTTCAATGTTTGCCGAGTAGACTGGGGTCGGAACAACACGTAATTCTATCTTAATCAAATATTATGATATGTGCAGGCTTTGTTGGAGTTGCCATCTCGCAGTTTCAAAGATGTCCTCCTGTCAACATCATTTTATATATTTCTGGCAAAAAAGATTCACAACCTGCATCTACCTTATTCAAGGTTGTTGCCTTTTTTGTTTGCTGCTTGAAGGGATATGATTTCCTTTATTTTCCTAATCCCCAGCACTGGGTTGTTTCTCCAGCAGAAAAAAAATAGCAGCTTATGCACACAACACCAGACTTTCTTTTCTTAAATCACATAAATAAATATGACAGGTGAACTGTGATTCAAATGCCTTTAACCAAGCATCATAATCCCATGGAATAAAATCGTAGACATTCTTCACAAAGGAGCCTGAATGTGTTTTGATCCAACTTTAACCAAACTGCATTTGCCATGCATGGATATAAAACTAATGCTTCAAAAGTCATGTAATATCACGGATGAAATCTGAATTTCATTTCTAGCTTTACACAAGGTACATCAGGAAGAACCCTCGCACTACAGCGGTTGTGTTTTTTTAATGTTTCAAGTTTTCACGAGCAGCAAAAGCAAGGATTTTAAAATGGATTATAACAAGGAGCTAGCCTTGCAAAAAATAAAAGGAGTGCCTCTCACAAAAATCCAAGTTTAACAGCTAAAGAAATCCAAAAGAGGAGGTGTCACAGTACCGGGGGCATTGTGTGACTGACAGCTGATCTGTGCAGCGCAGCAACATCACAGCGATGAGCACTCAGCACCTGAGATAAAAATAACCCAAGCCTGCAGACTACCGCTCTTTATTCTCACCTTTTGTAGTCTGAGAAAATAACTTGAAATGATCCGGCACAAAGAGTAAATCATGTAATTGAGAAGCATTTTCAACAATGCTGATCTCAAGCTACATTAGCACTTGTTGTGTTTATGGTTTTCATGGTTGTTCTATTGCTAATGGAGGTTTTGTAACCAGCATGAGAAGAAATAGAGGCTTTGTGTTATTTCCGGAAACTCTAGTTTCATCCGACATGTGAGGCCAGTTCAGTTCGTTGGGAAACCACCCATTGTTCTCCCTCTTCATCCTCAACAGCTCCTCCTCGTTCTAACAACCCTTTGGCCTCAGGTTTCTCTCCCCTGCTTTCTCTCCCTGCATCTCTGTCCTGCCAATGTTGTTGTGACACCCAGCCTCCATTACACCCCCATCACATCCTCTGTCCACTATCTCACTGAAGAAGAGGAAATTACTGCTGCCCCCTTCACCCCCGTCCTCTACCAGTCACAAGCATTGTCACATATATAGAGAGATAGATATATATATATATAGATAGAGAGATAGATAGATAGATGGATGGATGGATGGACGGATGTGTTGCGTCTCGTCAAATGTCTTAGTTGTGTTTATGTATTATGTCTGTCATTTTAATGTCTGTTTATTTAGATCCTTCATCTCTGTGTTTATTGTCCTGTCTCGTTTTCCATTTCCTGTTTTATTTTATACTTTATACCTCTTGTCTTTCATTTCAGGCCCTGTTTCTTCCTCCCCTTGTGTGTTTTTCCCGCCATCATCTGTGGCCGTTTCTCAATGTCAATGAGTAAACCTGCTGCAGAGCCGAACGACTGTTTAAATGCCCAGCATTCGGCGCCACTCGATGACGTAGTACACTTGAAATAGTGGCTCTGCAGCAGGTATACTCCACATTGAGAAACGGCCAGTGTCTGCCCCGCCCCTGATTGTTTCCACCTGTTCCCACTCACCTCATGTTTAAGTAGTCCTGTCTCTCCCCTGTCCTGAGTCAGTTCGTCTTGTTTGTTTCCCCGAATGGTCGTGCCAAGCCTCAGCTAAGAAAATATCGCTTTCACTCATGTCAGGTTTTGTAGGCTTAAGTTTCTTTCTTAAGTTCTCTTTTTGTTATGCATATTTTTTCCTCCTTGTGAGCACTTTTTGTTCCAGTACCTACTCTGTTAAAAGGAATTTCCTGATCTTTGAAATTAAAGATACTTTTTTTACATTTAAGACTTTGTCTCTCGGTCGTGCAGTTTGTGTCGAGGTCATGACAAGATGGATAAATATAGAGATGGATAGATGGATGGATGGATAGATGGATAGATGGATAGATAGATAGACAGTCCATATTGTACAAGATAAATGAAGTGACATCTCCAAGTGGTTGACCAATCACAACAGAGCTGTCCAGCTAACCAATCAGAGCAGACTGGGCTCTGGTTTCAGACAGAGGGTGAACAGGCATCATTTCTTTTTCTTTTTTACATAAGCTCGTAAACATGTGCGGCAGAAAATACAAATACTAAGTATGAAAATGTGCATATTAGGGTCCCTTTAACCTTTCCCTGTATTCTGAGTCTCTTTGTTTCATGTTTCTAAGGATTTATTAACTTGTTTATTTATTTATATATTATTTTAATTATAATTTGTTCTTCGAGTGACTTTGCAACATCTGTGCAGGGACTACAGATGAAAAATAGCCTCTTGACCTTCTCTGGCGCACTTACAGAAATGTTTATTAATGTGAGCTGGCGCTGTTAAATACGCAATAAAATAACAAATTGAAAGCATGAGTATAATTGTGACAGGGGAATTTACAAAAATCAAAGTTAAACTGAACTTAGATAAACTCAAAAGACATGAGTGTGTGGCCATGTGGATCTAATGAAACATTGTTATTCAAAGAGGTGTGTCTCTCCGAGGATCACACTTTCTGTTACTGGCAGGGAGCCATGGGTCCTCTCTTAACATTGTTTTAGTATTACATTCTAACATTTCTGATTTCACCAGACTCCACAGAGACCCGTTGGCTGGAAAAACTTGGATTGCCTTCTATTTTTGGAGCTCACCAAAATGACCTCTAATTTCACAGTTTTATCAAAGTACCAGAATACACTGTGGGTGGGAAGAGAGAACAAGAGAGAGGGAGGAGGGAGGGAGGAGGCATGGAAGGCAGAAATGAGTATAGCTGAATTACTGTACTGCTTTGAAATAAAATAATCTATTGCCGCCACCACTATAAGTAATGCAACACCAATGGCTTCCGCAACAGATGTCAAATCGCATTCCCGTGGCTGTGTGCAGACGCAGTTAAAACAAGCTTGTCAATTATAGTTGGGATGATTAAAGTATTTTTGAAATCCGCAGAACTGAGCGGTGGACCACAGAGAGGCGTTGGTGGAAACTTCGCCATATGGAGGCCATGTGCACGTGGGTTAAACACTCAAAAATAATGACACACTATTCCATTAAAAAGAATCATTGTTTCTTAACCAGGCTCCACATGTGCACATATTGTCTCGTGTGAATACAATACACACAAGATGGATTTTCAATGCACAATAGTTTGTCACCAATAAACAGTCCCTGTCCTCCAGCTGCAGCACACGGCCCTCGTCATTGTCCACGAGTCAGGTGCAGCAAAAAGAGAAATAGTGAAATTAAACATAAATCAAATTCCGTTCACGTGGCCTGGAGAGTTCAGCTGCTCTGCAGGAAGTTTCAGAAATATTTCTTTGATTCTGCACCTGTGTGCCCATAATTCAGTGCTCCTCCTCGAGTCTCTCCATGGTAGGAATTCACAAACACAGCTCGCTCTTTTATGATTTTTCTGAAGAGGGGGTTGCAAAAGAAGTGAGCCGTGCGGAGGAGGGAGGAGGGAGGTGATCAGTTTATCCGAATACCAAAGAGCGAGGTTTCCAAAGTATTCCGCGTATTCCTGGCACACGCTTCCCGCAACGCTCGTGTGGCCCTGTACCATGCAGACATCAGAGACCACACACACACACACACACACACACACACACACACACACACACACACACACACACACACACACACACACACACATTGAACTCTTTCTCTGTGTACAGAACTTGTTAATTATATGCTGTGGGTGGTTAGCTGATGCTTATGTAATTATCCTCCTTTGTAATCAGAAATCAAAATTGAATGGGGTATGGAGAAGATCATTAAAGGGACCCTATTTAAACGGTCACATTTGTTTTGAAAATAGCGCTAGCCCCTGTGGGTCTGCTGCTGGCTGGCTTTATGTTTTTTTGGCTGTGCGTATAGTCTTCGGGAATATTGTCTATGGGTTTTTAAACGGAGGGCTCAGCTGTTTTCGAAAGTTATAAAGGAAAGATAATTAACCAGTGGAGTGGCCTGGGAATCGGTTCGGGAATCTATCGTCAGCAAATGCTTTTTTTTGCCCAGTTGGAAAACATATTTTAGATCTATCTGATGTAGGAGCTTTTATAAACAATGTATCCGTGTCACTGTTAGCCCAAAGAAAGAATTGCTGCCCGTGATGGAAAAAGGTTCAAAACACGCCCCAGAATCCCAGCTAGGGGGTCATCTGCCCCGTTATCTAATATGATCTAATCTTCAGGTTTTTCTCCTCTGGCAGCGGACACATGGGCAGACAGCTAAACATGTCAGGGATATTGGATGTGTTATGGTGGTGTTTGCTAGAGGTGTCTTCCTCAACTTTGCCTTGGACTCTGATGAGCTGAGGGACCGCTATTCCCCCGGTGATTCTGCACCAGATTAACTGGGATGATTCCCGCCGTGTCGATTCCTTGTGTGTGTGAATTGGGGAGTTTCTGTGCAGTCTAGTTTTGTTAGATATATATTGTTGTTGTTTGCTCCAAGTCTACAATGTTCATGATACAATCTTGAGATTCTATACTTCTTTTCAAAGTTGTAATAAAAAGTTTAGAGAGAGGTTTCATCGGTAATTGTACTTAAATAAGGATGCAACTGAATTATATTCCATAGAAGAGCAGCGTTTGAAATGCTGCCTTGAATCTTTAGTCTCAATTATCTGTTGAATAGAGTTGCCACTTTCATGTTGATACGAGAGACGCCTGCAAATTGCAGAGGGTACGAGCAGTTCATTTCACACTTCCATTTTATTTTTAGAAGCATCCTTGTACTTAAAGCAGCTGGAATTCATCTAAAGTGAAAGTAAATCTGATTCAAACTGTCCTTTTCTCCCCTTAATTTGTGGAACACTTAAACATACCCAAAAAATGATCAACTGAAGTAGCATTTTAATCCATTACTATAAAAAAAACCAGCATTTAAAATGATTTTTTTTTGGAAAAATCCAGAAATTGGCCTAAGTCATGGGGCAATATTAAAGAATGGTGAACTGTAGCATACACAGAAGATAATGAAATCCCCTTGTTTATATCATTACTTATTCTAACCTGAAGGCTGAACAACAAGATAACATGACACATTATGTTTCTATGTCGGAAACATGAAATTCCACATAAATTATCCTTTAATCCTTTCCAAGAATCATTTAAAGCCTGCAAATGTTTTTTTTTATTTGGCTGGTTTTCGCTCACACTGCCCAATTACAAGCAAACGGGGCTTCTAAACAAAAGCAGCTTGTTAGCTGGACATCGTTTTGGTAACCTGTCATCCTGCCAGGTGCTGATTGGAACCGATCCGATTCTAGTCCCCTTAACTTCGGCTAAGCTTGATGGACCTGTCTGAGCTCTTTGCTGTAATTTACCTCCCCTGAGAGTAAAGTCTTCGGAGTTTGAATACATGCTTGCCTCACTGCGATACGCTTTCCCTCTGAGCCTCTGATGGATGGCTGGCATTATTTTTTATCACTGTAACATAATCAGCCTGTGTGGCCTCTGTCTGTGTGGTGTGTTAACATGACTACAAATATGGCCGTGTAATGTGTCACACTGTACATGGGCAATCTATCAGGTGAGATTGGAGGTGAAAGATCATTTACTGTATTAAACATGCATGACTTATTGAAGGAAGTAACGCACACAAGCATCAATCACGCCTCATACCAGCATGTAGCAGTTACCTCTCAATAACTCTCAGTAATTCATTCTGATTTTAGAATATGGATAATTAAGCAATTGGATAAAACTTCATATTTTCCATCTATTATTTTGTTCTGAAAGTGAAAAACTGTTTTTCTCCTTTTTTGATAAGCCTCTCAAGCTGCATGGAAATACATGTGGGTCATAACACCCCAAATTAGGCTAATTTAAGATTCATTCCCCTGCCTATAAAGCTTAGAAGGTATAACTAGAGGGCTCTAACAAATAAATTATGAAATGCCTGCAGTTTTCTGATAGAGATAAAGCAGATACAATATTAAATCCTTCCCAAATTAGTGGCGGATGTATAATTCAGGAGGTGATGAACATCAGCTGGGCGGAAAGCAGGCTCTAATGAGATGTGGGCAAACTGCATCTGAGGTAACTGCCCTCCTCCATCTCTCTTTGTCCCTCTTTCTCTCCCGCTCTGTCTCTTTCTCTCCCTTTAATGTCTGCCTTTTCCTTCTCTCTTTAGTTGTTGGCTGAATCAACTACCGCACAGCACCCATAAACACAAATTTGCAGTAGGCCTCGCGCGCAACAGAATGGGATGCTGAACACATGGCATGGCACAACAAAGACAGGCAGTTTCATCAGAAATGGAGCCAAGCTTTGTGCGGCAGACATTTTTTTTTCAAAAACCCTTGTGTTCTTTCTATTTCCCAAGTTGTTGCGATGCTACCAGATTAACCATCTGAAAGGGAATGATTGCTAAAACATTGTGTTTCTTGGTACAGCACATATAACTCGATACTTTGCAAGGATTTATTTTCTCTCTGTCTTGAATAGTATCTGTGTTCTGATGGATTTCGGGTTGTGAAAGAAGCTCAGTTACATAGTGGAGTCCTTTAGGTTTGCACTTTGTAATGGAACACTTCTTTGCTGAATTCATCATCCACCTCTACCTCTAATAGATGCAACCTTTCTCCCGGTAACATTTCCAGATTAATTTACTGTCCTCTGAAAATGATGAATTCCAATGTGTGGAACGTTTTTGGTTCAGCGCATATGACAGGTATTTTTCTGTTGTTTGCGATGGGTTTGGTGAACACGCTGGACACACCTTGGTCCAGCGCTTTTCTGTCCTGATGGATTTCAAGAGGCTCCATTACATATGTGGTGAGCCTCAGCTGAAAAGTTTCCAACTGCTTTAGGTTTTTTCTCTTTTTACCGTTACATTCTTTTCTGCTAAGTTATGGAACATTAGACGGGAAAACATATGTGGGTAATCACACTGCATCCTCATTTGGCAGCTATACATCTCGTGTATATGTATATTTGCTATCAATTATGACTTAACGGAGACATAATATGCTCATATCAGGTTCACATTTGTATTTTGTTCCCCACTGTGCCATTTGAAATGCTTTTATGTTCAAAAAGCTCTTTATTTTCCTCATAATGCCTGCGCTGCAGAACCTCTTTTCACCCTCTGTCTGAAACCAGAGCCCAGTCTGCTTTGATTGGTTATCTGGCTAGCTCTCATGTGATTGGTCAACCGCTTAGAGATGTCCCGCTCCTTAGCCCATCATTCACAATATGTTTTACAAAGTGATGTCCCTAAATAACAGAAGTAAACAAAGAAGTCTAATCAAGGCGTTTCAGGCAGTGTGTGTGTGTGTGTGTGTGTGTGTGTGTGGGGGGGGGTTAGGGTTAGGGTTAGGATTTTTGCCTTTGCAGACCATTCCCATGCAGACAAACTTATAAAACACTAAAGGAAAGGGAACCACAAAAATAATAATATGGGGCCCCTTAAATAGACCATGTGTTATGAAGGAACATCTGTTTATAACCGTATATTAACCTTGAGTCAAAATTGAGACAAAAACGGAAAGGCAACAAAACTACTCGGCCCTTTACGTAAAATGGTCAGAAACTAATGCATGAAGCTGGAAAGCCAAGCAAAATACGTGATTTTACTACATCCATATTTTTCTCCAGGCAATGTTCTATCTTTAGTCTCACTGACACATTGAGTGTCTTGCTGCAAAACCTTATCTGCTGAACCTTCATTGTAACGCATTTTCCATAGCAGATCCATAAAGCCTTTCTCAAAATAACGCTGATTCAATTCAGGTAAAAGCAGAATTTCATTTAGTTAGCGCTCTATATGAAGGCTATTGGGTTAGTGTGTGTTTTGCGAAGGGCATAGCTTTCCTTTTTCTTACAAGTACCATAGCCACTGTTCTTCTGTAGGTAAAAGCTGCATTTATTCCACGTCCAGAATAAGAGAAAACGTTTATTTTACCTGTATATAAAGGAATTTGAGACAATACTGATTCTGTTGCATTATGCTTAAAGAGTTATTGAAGTTTATTACAACTCGGGTGTGATTTTCAGAGTTTGTAGCCTCATTTTATCAGTTATTAGAATGTAAGGAAACGCAATAAACCTCGCTAGAATATCCACTTTATTTCATCCCAAAATAATGCTAGAAGCTTATAATGGGTTCAAAAAATGGTGTATTTGCTCAGCTATGATTAGAAAACTAAAACAGTATATTGGTCTGTAAATATAATTATTTGTTAATACAAACAGTTTTGGTAACAATGTGAATTGGGTAAGATCAATGACTGCTTTAACAATGTTAACACATTTTCAGATTCGAGCTATTACCATAGTGAATACATATTATTACAGCCTAGTCTCACGGCATTTCATGTTATAGTCACGAAATTAATGTAATCTATTGATTCGTGTTCACCAATACGATTTTTGCATTTCACAGCACGATTTTAAAAGCAATGATTTTCTATTGGTAGTATGTTTCGTGCCTGCACCACGTCTTTTTGTCCGGTCGGGTCTTGGAATACCAGAAGCTGTGTGGTTCATAAAAACATATTCTTACTCAATATCTTACACTAAGCCTAACCCTTTTATTTTAAATTGTATAATGTCTGAGTTTTTTTGCCGTCCACGAGGAAAAGAAATGGCTCAGAGCCTCAGAATACTGAAATCTGTATTTTTTGTCATATTTTTTTCCTTCTAATTTGTTATTATTTGGTGCAGGCACGAAACATGTAGTTACCAATAGAAATACATTGCTTCTAAAATCGTTCTGTGTCAGAATACTGAAATCTGTATTTTTTTTTATCTGTTTTTCCTTCTAATTTGTTATCATTTACATTGCTTTTAAAATCGTGCTGTGCAACACGAAAAAAAGGGGAAATCGTGTTGGTGAACACGAATCAATAGATTAAAAATCGTGTTGGTGAACACGAATAAATAGATTAAAAATCGTGTTGGTGAACACGAAATTCCGTGAGACTGTGTTGATTATTATTAATATCACTAGCATGGCCAACATCAATTTAGTAATAAAACCTTTAATTAGGAGTATGTTTAGTGAAAACATACTGGAAATGGTCTGTTACATTAGTGAGGGGCTTATTGTAAAATGTAATTATATAATACGGATTAATGCGTTAACTTTGGTACATTTGTTTTTCCAAACATAAGGGCGATAATTTTTATTAAACCACAGCGCCATTTATGCATTGGGAGGAAAATAAATCCCTCATTTCCCATTGACCTTCATCTTAACTGCATAGAAACATATTATAAACAAGACTTCTCAAACCTTCATTATTAATCACTTTTGCTCCTGTGAAATTGTACAGATCGTGTTCTTTTTTAAATAAATAAATTGTAGGGAACAGGGCAGATTTTAAGGCTGTTAACAACTTCTTATCCTCTTTGCTCTTGCCAGGAGTTTTGTATCACAAAATGAGTGCGAAAGTTCATCCGCGGCCAACTCCTCTCAGCCAACACGCTTGTTGACCGTCCACATGTCAGCCACGGGCCCCGGGCTCTCAGCTCTATGGGACATGTTGACTTGTTGTTCACAGCACTCAGAGTCACTGTGCTAAAGAAGTGCCACTTCAGGATGGAATTGTTAAAACATCCATTAAAACTCCTGAATGGGCTTTTTTGCTTATGGGTTTTCAGTCTCCTGTATATATAGGTTTTTGTCCATTTAAATGGTCTACAAGGACTAAAATCCAACAAATCCCTCCGCATAAGGTGCTTCGATTATAGTCCTTTCTTTACTTCTTTTGGCTGGCCCTCCAACATGTAATAGGCTAATGGGCGGGACATCTCTAAGTGGTTGACTTATCACAACAGAGGTGTCCAGCTAACCAATCAGAGCAGACTGGGCTCTGGTTTCAGACAGAGGGTGAACAGAGGCAGTATCAGAGAATTGCATTATTGAAAGAAAGTGACACTGGGGAAAGCTATTTTAGCTTTAAATAATGTTTCAGCACATTATAGGTTCACTGGTTTCCTCTCACTGCATGCTCCTTTTTCCACTTCAAGTGCCCGGTTGAATAACTTCTAAGAAGCATATACCATCTGTAAAAATAGCCCCCGAAAACCCCTGTGGAGTTTGCCCATGCACCGCAGGGAAACATATTAACAATTAACTTTAGCAACTGTTGCAGAAATGATCACCTGAGGGGACTATATGGGTCTATAAGGCAGAGGCAGCTGAGGAGCTTAACACTGTGCATTTACTCAAGTACTGTACTTAGATTAATATTTAAGTAGCTCCACTTTGCTCAAGTATTTCCATATTCAGCAACTTTGGGAGGGCACTCCTGCAGTTACGCTGCACTTTGATGCAACTCTCCATATGTTCTATTTCACTTAATGTATCTGGTAGCCCTAACTGTTATTCGAGAAAATAACAGCATTCAGAAGTCTGGATAGTTCACTAAAAAGAAAGCATTTTGTTACGTGTAGAGTCTTACCAAATCTCACTTTTAATCCAAATTGGGTTATCAATCTGTCCAAATATAACGTAGGCACATTACATAATTACTGATTCAGCTTTTTGAAATACTATCAGGTAAAACCCGAACAGATCTTCGGGCACAATATGATACGGTAAAATGCAAAAACATTAACTTCTCCACCGTCACCGAGTCCATCCACACAAATACAAGTTAGCAAGATTAAATAACAAAATGTGCAAAAACATGCAGATGCAATTTCTGCCACATAGACTTCACATGTGTCTTGAATGCATATACAGTATTGCAAAGATTTTTCATTTTTACCTTGTGATCTATTAGTCAGGGCCTCTTGTCACATATCAGATGGCTGAGTTCTTAGATGTTCCAAACAAAGATGTGACATCATCCAGTATTTCACAAAAAAGAACCAAATAGAGTAAAATGAATATGAATGAGTGCAGCAAAATGTACAACTTTCTTATTTTCTGCCACATTAATCATCTCACAACCCCTTGGATTTATCTTAAGACCCATGGAAGAAGGCCAGAAACCCCTAATTCCCCAAAACTGGACTAAAGACTAACTATACTGTCTAGAAAGTTAGTTATTTCACTAGATAGTATACAATGTGACTTGCACAGTGATGCCTCAATATCAACAATCTAATACAAAATAAAAACATAACTCTGCATGAACCCCTTTTCTGCAGAACAAGTCTTACTTTTTTAAAACAGTTTCTTGAATTCAGGACTTTTAATTGCAATACAAAATAAAACAAGTGCTTGCCTGCAGTGTTGGATAATGAAAAACATGTCGTTTGCATAATAACTGTATTCATAACATCTCAAATAGGCACAGTACAGAAGTAACTGATGAAATCCGACATGACTTCACGCCCTTTTCTTGAAGAATTGAAGAGATAAACATTTCTCCTGTGAAAAGACTCAAGGTTGAATTCTCGCTGCAGCTTCAACTGCACAATACAGCAATGTCCCGACAAAAATTGTTATTAGTTTTGTCATTCAGTCTTCAATGGTTTTTTAACACTCAAAAGGTTGAATAAGGAATAAACTCATCTTCCCTATTGTTCATTGTGACTTTTAAAACTGTCCAAATCAGACAACTGTCCTCACACTGAAAGGTTGCAGGTTTTTATCATTCGTGCACACAGTATGCTCGCCAAACAGCCTGGTATCCTGTCAGTGTCCTTGAACAGGAACCCCCACCTGCTCACTCACTGCAAGACACTCGGAATATGAACGTCAGCTATGCAAATGCTTACCATTTTTCATTCAAATCAGATTCGGCAAAAATGATGAAATTGTACCTTGCTGTAGCAATATTTTTTGAGCCCGTTATTGATGTGTTTAGGACCAGAACAAATGCTGCTGGAACAGTTTAATTTCTGCTCAGACAAAAAGGGCATTTACATAGTATTTGTTGTCTTAAAAACCGGAATACTTAGTGTTTTGTTAATTGGGAGAATCTTAATTATCCGTCTCAATAAAAAGTTATTTACTATTTATTTTTTCCTCACAGATGTTTTACAATTAGAACATCCACTGAGACATCTAATTGCTCTGTGATTTGATTTGAAATGAGTCAGATATATCACAAATGTAAAGTGCCTAGCTGAGTGGTTCAGCTTATCAGAGAACTGCCGGCTCGGTTTATTGCAATGCGTTCCCTCACCATCCATCACCTTTTAGCACCACTGATTATCATGGTAAAAGATAATTACACGGCACAGCGCTGCATTGCAGAGGGGAGCACTAACAGTTATCTGACCACCTGAACAACAACTCTCGGAGGGGAGAGTGAAACATGTGTGGGGGTCTGACCTCCACATTATCACTGGGTGCTCACAGATGTGTTTTTACGCATACAAACAGTGACACCACAGGAACACATTTACTCTGATAAACCATCACTTGCCACCCGTCTGCTGCTAGCTACCGTTAGCCTAATCTGCTAATACTAATAATATAAGATGGGTAACATGAAAAATAAAGACACAAGCACACATTAATAAAATAAAAATAGGTACACATCCATCGAAAGAAAATGAAGAAAGTAAGCGAACATATACAGGATTATCCACTAGGACTATATATAAAAAACTATATAAATGTGCATTTTAGCTATAATGTGGAATTTTTATTACAAAAAGCCAATATTTATTACAAAATGATGCAAAAGAAGGACTATAAAAATAGGCCTTTTTTTTGTCTGTATTCAACACTATATCAAATTATGAAAGAAATGTGTATTTAATACACAAATTAAATCTATTATCAAGCCAACAAAGTTTAGTTATGGCACCGCTTCCAGCCAATGTCTTTATAACAGTTAACTATAGGCTTCAGTACTTTGTCATTGTTAACTCCCTTAAACCACCTTTACACTGTCACTAAAGTACAGCAGTGTTGTATCAGTGAGGTTTTATAAATGGTGGAGTGTGTTAGTGGGAGGCTCTTTTGTGTGTTTGGGTGTGTGTGTGTGTGTGTGTGTGTGTGTGTGTGTGTGTGTGTGTGTGTGTGTGTGTGTGTGTGTGTGTGTGTGTGTATATGTGTAATTATCGCCTCTCTCAGTGGCGGTGGTCTTGTCTCGTTACCGACGTGGCGGGGTGTCTGTGTTTTCAGCGAACAGCGTGGTGTCTCCTGCATCCCAGCCCCTTGAGCCGAGGACATGGACACAGACACTGGTCCAGTCGTCTCCAGCAGCCCCCCCCCCGAGCTCCTGCCACAACTGTACCTGAAATCCTGCTGTTAACTCGCTGCTAATGGGGAGCCCCAATGTGCAAATAAGGCCCCATTTTACCTCGGATACAGAGAGTGATGCATTCACTTGGCCAGACCTATTATTCCCAATGCCTATAATTCTCCCTCTCTCGCTGAGCTTTGTTTTCACCCCTCTTCCTCTCCATTTCTCCTCTTCCCTCGCTCTGTGTGACGTGGTCTTCCTATCCTCAGACAGGGAGTTGTTATCTCCAGTAGATGATGATAACACCAATCTGAAGGAAACATTTTCGTGTTAGATACAAAAACTGAGTGGCTGCAGAATACACCTGCCTCCAACTAAGGTTGCTCGGTGTTGCAGTCGAGTTAGAGCTGTTTGGGAAGATGTGCTTCGAACTACTGATGCTGCATGAGGGAACTGGAACTGCGCCCTCGGGTGTGTTTCAGGGACCCCGTCCTCACCTCGCCATCACATCTGGCACCTCCAGCCAGGCTGTACCGAGGTGTCTGTACTTGCTCAGTGGTAATTGATAATGGTAATTACCGACCTTTTCCATGAACCAAGAGGCTTATATAAATAAATGACTGGTGAGACCGACATGGCAATTTCCCAGCAGCCCCCCCGTATCTCTGACGTTGTCCTTCACCTTAATTCCACCACTGGGACCTTGACTTCATCTCAGGTTCTCTGGCCCGCAGACTGCACCTATTATCTTCAACTGCTGAGGCTATTAACCAATGCACTCATGTGCTGTATGTTGGCGCTCTTATTAGTTTGGCCTGGAAAGTCGGTTCTCCTCAGTTCCCAAGTCTCTCTCCCCATCATTTACTCCAAAGCCCCGCACGGGCTGATACCTCCTGACCCTTTTGAAACTCACTCTAGAATCTGTACCTCTCAAGTTGGTTCTTTGAGCCGCGATACTACACTCCCACCACCAATAGTCCATCTGCTGAGATTGAGGGCTCTTCTCTGCATGACTGTTCCTCCCCCCGGCACTCTCAGCGAGGCCACCTGCATCGCGCCCGACAGAAAAATGGCTGAAATGGCTGCGGTGAGATTTGCCTCCGGTGCAATCCCCTCAACATCTAAGTTGGAGGTGAGTGGACTTCTTAAGACTGGGGGGATTGAGCGATGCTTCCTACTGTGGAGAGAACTGCTGTGAGCGCAGTGGAGAGATAGAAAGAGAGAGAGAGGGAGAGCGAATGTAAGGTGGGAGAACAGTATGTGATACTGAGTGAACTGAAGCCTTCCCTAATTAGGCACCGGGCCTTCATTCAGCACATTTATACCCTAATAAAGCATGGATGGTATGTGGTGCACTGTGATTAAACAGACGTTTGCTTTAATACATGGTGGCTGGAACAGAACGTGGGGGGCTGCTTTTGGAGACGTGCCACCGACATGAACAGCCTCTGCTCATCTTCTGGACTAATTATCCCAATGTTCTCGTCTTTGTGATTTTAGAGCTCGGCAGACAGCAGGACGAGGCCCGGGCAAGCCAAGGCAACCGCAGGAATTGTCAAAATCGTTTAATCCATCTCCCGAGCATGCTAATGTAATTGCTTTTTGATTAATTGCGCCGGTGGAAAGAAAAAAACGTGCTGTTGTTGTTGTTGTTGTCCTTGTTGTCAGATTATAGTTCAATGAGATTCCTCAAAGTGATTGGCTGTAAACAGATCCCTTCATTTCAGCTCTTAATGAAAGACGGCTCTTGAAATCTTCATGAAATGTCAGTTTCAATAATTATGTTTTGAAGTTCATCCAAATGTTGTAGCAACAGTTTGACCTGCTTTTTGGCCCAAACTCAAAATCACTAGAAATATCATCATGCATCAAAACACTGAGGATAGTTTGACATTTTGACATGTGACAGTATACAAGAAACACGTATGAATTATGAAAAAAAGTTTAGTGCTTTGGTAAATTCAGGGTCTTGATATTGGGCATGCCGCACACTTGACAACACGAGATGTTATTAATAACACCTGTGGTTTTCTAACGATGTCAAAATGTCTGCTTTAAAAAAAAGTCCATTCTTTTTTGGGGTTTTAACTCAATTGATTCAAATCATGAATACATTGCATCACAGCTAACCAAGCCATGGTGCTTTTACTTCAGATACAACCATTATTTTTTTCAGTGCAGATTAGTAATCCTTACTTCCAGACTTCTAGAGTTTACTAAAAGCTCTGCATTAACGAAAGGCTGCAAATACAAAACTATTTAATGGAAATGTTTTGAGCCTGTCGGGCCACCGTACCATTATACTTTTTGTATTAGTACTAACACTTTAGATGCATTCTTTCTGTATTTTAGCTCTGGATAAAGTGCTAGTTATTTGTTATAACCATTTTACAATGTTATCATAGCTCAGCAAATTGCTTAGTGAGCACACTATTACCATATCTGATACAAATGATTGCCAAAACTCTAAAAATAAGATTTTAATAAACTGGAATCCTGTATGAGGCATTTTGCAGATATTCCTTCCAGATGAATGAAACTGGCACTATATCAGATCCTAAGACAGAACAGTTCAGTTAACACTTTTTTGTGGTGCAATAAAGAGGCACTGCAGTGACCGCGGGTGCTTTTACATTCACTCTCCGACAGTTCTGCACTCTTCAGAGGTTCAGAAGTGGAGATGTTGGCAGTATCTGCGAGCGCTTATGCAAGCACGAGCACGAGGGAGAGAGGCAGGAGGGAGGGACTGCACATGGAGGAGCTGTGCCTCTGACAGACAGGGTGGAGGCGAGTCTCCGGTTCTCAAAGGGAGCCTGCCTATCTTTTGTAGAGACTGCGGGCTAGTCAGATGCAGAGCTCCACCACTAAAGGAAAGTTAATAGCTTGGCCTCCCTCAGACAAAAACTCAGAGAGAAAAAAGAGCAGAGAGGAGGAAAGAGGGAGGGCGGGGGGACGGGGGACGGGACGCTCTGTGGTATGGGTCCATTAGCATTCCTGCTCTCAACCTGACACTGACAGCTGACACTGACCCAGTGTCCAAGGTGAGCAGGAGACATGGCACAGGAAGCAGAAACCCCCAAGAGGCAGGCGGCGTGTGTTTTTGCGCTGTTCTCTGTTTCCTTTGTGGTCGCAGTTGAGTGGATTCTAAATGTCACAGTTCTGTGACACATGTAGATGACTTTGACCCTGATACACCCCAGCCAAACCTTTCCTTTGTCACTTAGAGCCGCACAAAGCAGGACTTTTTTTAAAGAGAATACACTACCGTCTCATCAGTCGAAATCACAAAAAAGGGTTCAGTTGAAGAGAGTGTCTCATTTAACCTGAATAATACCCCGTAGGTTTGACTAAATTAAGATTAAGTTTGGGGGTCCTTATCTTGACCTTTCCACCCCACAACGTCTCTAAAGTGTCCAGAGTAAACTGTCTCAGAAACAAAGTAACATATCAATAACAAGTTGGAGTCTGGTCCTTTTGGTATTGGGTATTATTCACCATTACAGCTTTATGCGGCCAGAGTGAATGTCTGTACAAACACATGAACACGAAATGTTCCACACATTAATGAAACAAATGTACATCTGGTGTTTGAATTTGCCTTTGCGTGCATTAATTCTGATTTTGCAATTGTTTTGATTCGGAATGAGATTTGCCGAGTTTGGCAGCTTATGATGGACATCTGGACAGCAACAGCAGGCAACCTCTACCTAAACAAAAAGCATGCAAATAATTATGTTAGCGCACAAATCCATGTGCTCCCCACTGCAAACATATTGTCATTATCTCTCCCTCTCCCTGTGCCACTTTCAGATTGTATTTGAATTAGTGACTCCACCAGTCACACAGCAGGGTGAGGGGTAACACGGGGCGAGTGGGCAAAGTGACAAGTTTTAATTGGTCTTGTCTTGCAGTGCTGAGCCGAGGTGACTTCAGGAGAAACGGATTCCCTCAGAAATAAGCGGGAAGACAATCGTCACATGCTCAATTTATTTCAGAAACCAGCATGTTTCTTGGCAAGGCAGTGACCCGTCTATGCTCACTCTTTGAATTGAACTATTCCACTAAATATAAATGCCACCATTTTTTGTTTAGACCATTATTCCCCTTGAAACATCTCTAGTTCAATGATGCCGATATTACAAATATCTGTGTATTTAGCTTAGGTTATAAAATGAAAACCTCCAACCTGGCACACTTTAAAATGTGAAGATCCTCACTGATGTCTCTTGAATCCTGTTATCTTAATGAGGCCGTTACATGCTTTTTGGGACTGTCCCTTTCCTGAAGTGTTATAAAAGTTTATAACGTGCATGCAAATGGCCTGCAATGGCCCAAATACTCATTTGTTTACTTCTGTAACATAATGACATCACTATGTAACACTCAGGTGTCACTGGCATTTCTGACACATCTCTAAGTGGTTGATCAATCTCAACAGAGCCGGCTAGCTAACCAATCAGAGCAGACTGGGCTCTGGTTTCAGACAGAGGGTGAAAATAGGTGCTGCAGTATGAGAACAATAAAGAGCTTTTTGAAGCATCGACTGATACCATATAATCTGGCATAATCAATCTGTTTTTTATTAAATAAGCATAGCACTGAAACTGCTCTTCTTGAAGTTTTCAATGACTTATTGATCTCAGCTGACGATAAATCCAGTGTTATTTTCTTGAATTGAAGCGCAGCATTCACTATGATTGACCATAATATCCCATTAGACCGCCTTGAAACATGGGTGGCAATGCTCTGAAATGGTTCATTGTAAGTACTTAAAAGACCATAGTTAATACTTCTTCTTTTGCTATGTCGGATCAGCTGCATGAAGTATTCACTGTGGGGTGGTAAGTCCAATTCTCCTTTCCTATTTACATACTGCCTCTTGGCCACTTTACATGAAGAGATAATATCAGTTTCCATTTTTAAGAAGACGGAATTCCTTCTAAGCTCCGAGCCTGCAGACGCCTATCAGAACACTGTCAACCTGTTAAACTGCCTTTATGGCATCTTCAGGTGAATGTCACCACATCTCCTCCAGCTAAATACTGATAAGACGGAGATACTGATCGTAGGTCAAGATAGTGCAATCACCCCAACATTTCACTTCTTCGGATGTGCTGTTGCTTTTTGTTCCACGGTCTGGGTTTACTTACAAAAGCAATATAGCATTTTCCGTCTGTTCTCCCAGACGTTGCACCTGCCTGAGGAGATCATGGCTGCAGACTCAGTTTTATATTTTAAATTACTTTTAAAAAAACATCTTTCAGTGATTAAATTCAATTACATGTTTATTTTATCCATGTTTTTGGACTTTTATTTCATTTAATTATTTGAGTTTTTTTAAATGTTTCCTCCCGTTATTTCAAAGCGCTAACTGTAATACATGTTTTACATTAAACCATAAAATGCACAGATCGGCGTAAAATAAAAAATACACATACGTTAAATGCTTCATTCCATTAAATTCACAGCTGATATATGAAGTGAGAGTTCCCGGAGATCATATTTTAGAATGACTTGAACCACACATTACTTACAAATTAGTAACGTGGGAGGATTTGCCCACGGGGTTAAAGGTTTACAACAAGCTACATTATAGCACTTGATTGTTGGACAGTATTACACAGAGCTGATTAAGTGTAAAGCCATTTTATGAATGCTGTTCAGTGTGAATTGTATAGTATTGTGGTGTAGGCCTTGGGCTGTTAAAATCTGCCTTGACACACAGTGAGTTGTGGAGAAGAAAAAAAGACTTTGCTATAAACTAAATGCCGATAGAGTGACTTCCCATCCTGTTACATTAATATGTAATACAAAAAACACAGGAAAAGACACTTTAAATAGCTAATAGGTCATTCACACTGGTGCCTTGGCATGTACTGTATATATTACTGCTGCTGGCTTAAAGAGGCCCTGTCATGCTTTTTGGGTTTTTCTCTTCCTGTAGTGTGTTATACAGTATAGGTTTGTATGCATGTCAATGGTCTGTAAAGGCCAAATTCCCAAAGTTCTCTCCAGAGGAAGTTTCTCTCCCACACACTCCCCCCTGCCTGAAATGCCTCTATTACTTACTATGTCTGTGACATAACTACGCAACACTTGCACTTCTATTGGCTAGCACTCCAACATATTGTATCTTCTAAGCAGTTGTATTACTAATTACTAACCCTAAACAAGTTATTCGGTCTTGCAAAGTAAAACAAATGGTCATAAATACACTGAAAAAAAATATAAACGCAACACTTTTGTTTTTGCTCCCATTTTTCATGAGATGAACTCAAAGATCTAAAACATTTTCTATAAACACAAAATAATCATTTCTCTCAAATATTGTTCACAAATCTGAAAAAATCTGTGATAGTGAGCACTTCTCCTTTGCCGAGATAATCCATCCCACCTCACAGGTGTGGCATATCAAGATGCTGATTAGACAGCATGATTATTGCACAGGTGTGCCTTAGGCTGGCCACAATAAAAGGCCACTCTGAAACGTGCATTTTTGCTTTATTGGGGGGGGTCTGGGGGGGTCCGAAAACCAGTCAGTATCTGGTGTGAGGAGGGTTAGGGTTAGGGTAATGTTGTGAATCGAGTGGCCTGTGTTCATCGTCCATAACATACGCCTGCCCATACCATAACCCCACCACCACCATGGGCCACTCGATTCACAACATTACCCTAACCCTAACCCTCACACTAGATACTGACTGGTTTTCGGACCCCCCCCTCAACCCCCCAATAAAGCCAAAAATCACGTTCTGAGTGGCCCTTTTGGGAGCCAAAAACAAAAGTGTGCGTTTATATTCTCTGTTCCATGTATGTTGCATCTTTGGAAGGAGCCTGGACTTTTCCTCCCATGTCTGCCTTTAAGCTGCTGAAACATGTGACAGTAAAGCTCTTGATCCACGCCTACTGTCAGAAGAGAGACCCACGACCACAAACTGAACCCCCCCCGCGCCGCATGAAGCCTCTGACCACTGTCTCCATGATGAGCTTTATTCTACACCTATCAGCCCCTTCCAACACAAGGCAGCTCATGGTGCTTGACAGACTGAAAGACATTCGAGCATAAGAAGTACTGCAGCAGAAACACATTATGGAAGGGCTTTTGAACAAACATCGTTAGAAGCAGATATAGATCATGAGGCCTTTAGATTACATCTCCATGTCGCAAATTTAAAACATGCTATTTCCAGAACTTGTAAATACAAAAACAATTGTCTTACATGTAAGAAAACCTAACTGAGAATATTATGCTGATATCTTTAATGTAAAAACAAATGACCCCGTCTCCCTGTAGTGTCTCGTCTTTAAATGTTACGTTTTCAAGCGATAGGTAAATATAGCCTAACTGCAGGTTCTGTCGTATCTATAATCAGATGTGTGGGACTGCCTGGCAGAGACCAATCAGATATCAGTATACTCCCGAGTGACTAGAGGCCCAGATCGTGTCTCTCAGCTTTGGTGTCGTTTTTGGGCGCTCCGCGCCGCCTGTGGATGTTGTTGCCCCTGATGGGTGAGAGAACAGTTCTCCAAGAGGCGGCGAGGAGCAGGAGCTCGAAGTGACCCCAAGAAGTTTTACTGAAACATATTTCACAACGCTCCGTCTGTCGGCCACGTCGGAGAGAGTCCAGAAGACGACGACGGTCGCAGACAGAAACATCCTCCTGGGCTTCATNATCCTTTATAAGGGTAGTGTTACGTTCCCTTCTGAGCTAGGGGAATCAAAGGGAAGCAACACAACCAGATTGGTATTGGTATAATTATAAGTGGTTTATAATAAACCACTTATAATTATACCAATACCAATCTGGTTGTGTTGCTTCCCTTTGATTCCCCTAGCTCAGAAGGGAACGTAACACTACCCTTATAAAGGATTCATAAAGGGTTTATAATTAGGTTATTAATTAGGTTGTAAACACTTTATTAATCATTAAGAACCGTTTATAAACCAGTTCTAACATAGTTTTCATACATCAACACAGGCTCACTATTTGGCAAGATGACGAAGTCTTATATTAGCTACCTAGCGTACTTCGTCTTCTTCATCAGCCAGCATCCTTGGTATCTGTTGTTCACTGAGTTGATTCCCCCCCCCCCATCCATCTTGATGTTTCTTGACATGTTTCTTGGCATCTCTTTATGAGTTACTAACATGTATAACTGCCAAAAGGGAGCCTTATTGTGAAGTGTAAAACACATTGCCATTTATTAATGAGTTACTACCATTTCTAATAAGGCTTAGCAGTACAGATACATGTGGGCTCACTATTTGGCAAGCAACCGGTCACAGTTGCCCTGTTTATCTCATGTCTTATAAAAGCTTATTAATGATTTATAAAGTGTTCACAACTTAATTAATAAATGAATTACAAACTATTCGTAAAGCCTTTATAAGGGTAGTCTTATTGTAAAGTGAAACCCAATTAAACTCTTTTTTGCAGAGCCAGTTTTTGTAAGCNCAGAAGAAAAGTTTCTCTGGCTTCAGTGCTGATGAATACACACACAGAGCATCCTTATTAAGCACCACTTCTAATTCAAGGAGCAATCTCATGCATCATTCATAAACATTTGTTTTGTTTAGTTATTTCATTTGTTTTTCGAGCTTGGCTTTTTTTGTGCCCAAGGCTTGTTTTCAGGCAGGAAAATATGACCATTGTAAGATACGAGAGCTAGTTCCCTCCCCTAGGACTCTTTAAGGGTGTTTAAAAAACGTTAAAAATGAGCTTGAGATAATGTTTTTTGACGTGCAGTCAGAAATAATCCTCATCCCTCTTTGTGCTTCGTACACATTTGAATAACACTGACGCAGTCACAGATACATCGCTATAGGAAAAAGATCGCTATCGTTATGATATTCCTAATTAAGAATGGCTTCTGCAGCTTCATTAGTCGCCACGCCAACTATTGTGATACAGAAGAAGCTAATTATGTTCTCGTGTTTTTATGCATTAGTAGTATTATCTTAAGCAGAACGTGACTACAAATGCTATAAATAAAAACGTAAAGCAGTCAAGGAAGAAGTATTCATATTTTAAAGTAGAATTAGCAATATTAACTTTTAAAAATACAGTTTCAAGTAAAAGCCTTCCATTCAAAATCCTTTTTAAGTAAAAGTACAAAAGTATTGCCATCAAAAGATATTTAAAGTACCAACACTTTTTGTTAAATGTAAAAGCCTATTTCAATATCATTTATATTAAATTACAAAATTAGGACTGTTGATACATTAACGTGTCTATCACAGTTGAGGTGAAGCCAATATTAATGACTTTGTATACTCTTGTCTTAATTATTAGTTGATTTATAATGTTTATTAGCTCATAATCTGGATCTGTAAAGCTGTCAGATACATTTTGTGGTTGACATCTTAAGAAGTATAAAGCAGTATAAAATGGAAAAACTCAAGTAAATACTTCCACTGCGTACACATAAGGGATATTTACAAGTCGAGTAAGAAGTGTTGATCTCGGTAGAAACTCCCTAATGAACTCAAAATGTCAAACTTGGATTCATCAGTCCACAATACCTGTTTCCACCCTGCCGCAGTCCACTGTTTAAATGTCTTAGCCCAAGCCTCTTAACCCTGCTTTGACGTCTTGATAAAGGTCTCTGAGCCGCTCCCCGACCCATCAGCCCAGCTTCTTAAGTCTTCTCGGCACAGTTGAATTCCTCGTGTTGACTCTCATTCAGCGGTGCCTTCATGTCAGCTGCAGTCACAGCAACGCATGAACTTGTTGTTTGATTTTTTTCTGTTCATCTGGCTCTGCTGGGCCTTTTATGATCACAGTCCGTCTCAGTTTCTGGACGCCCTTTGATAGCGAAAACTACATAGCTCAAAGAAGCTCCAAGACTTTTGTCCGTTTCTCTTCGAGATAGTCTTTCATTCCTCTCAGTAATAACAGCTTGCCTTCGCTGTCATTTGCCCATAATGACTGCGGAGTGCCTCTGAGTGTTCTAGCGACGTCGATCACTGTATTTAAGCACCTATTAATTTGCAACCTCTTAGAACCTAATGGATCTCTAAAAGTCACATTTCTCAATTCACTTTTACTTATTTCTCTTATATATTTTTAGAGTGTGCACAACAAGCACACTTTGAACAAAAAACCTAAGAAGAGATTTTTCAGTGACTGCACGTATTGCATATATTATGTGGACTAGAAAACGATATAAATGCAATGATAAGGAAAGCTTGTATACATAAATATTTTTGTACAGAGGTATACTGTATCTTGTGCATCTTCCCCTCTGCTGTGTACAACCCAGTAGCTGTATCTGTGATTGTATCTCTGCGCTCTATGCAGGCAATCCTATACAGTGTTGCATCCAGAAGCAGTTTTGTGATGCAGCAAACAAGAGCGGGGAGAGGCCTCCACTCCTACTCCTCTTTCTCCTCTAGCTGCAAGACATTTCCTATCAGTGGAGATTATTCCCAGCCAGGTATATAGCTTTCATCTAAATGTCAGTGGCAAAGGCGTGTAAGATAGATACAAGCTCAGATAGAAGGCACATTCAACAATGCGGGGGTAGAGGTAGAGAGCAAGGGATTGTATACGTGTCAGTGTGAGGTATTGATGAATGCTAGTAAGGATTGCCCAAAGTTTATCTCTCCTTGGTTCTTCAGTCCCGCAGCGAATCCATACCACTTCCCTAAGCATCTTTTTATTTACTGGAGTCACAAATTAATTTCCAGACGCCTAACTCTGATCTTTCAAGCTCTCAGTATGGAGAGTCGAGTTTCTAGGTCACTGCCTATACACCATCATAATATATGAAGAAAATAAGATTAAAATAACTGTCTTTGTGAAGTGAAAATGTCTCATTTGCGTTTTTCCTCTCCAACACTCCCACTCTCCCACTCTTGAGAAATTAAAGCGACGTGCCGCCTGGGTGCCATCAGCGCGGAGATAAGTGAGCGCCCTCAAGTCTTCCTGTTTCCCCTGACCCAGGAAGACTTTAACCAATGATGCACATGATGCGGCCCTCGCTGACAAGATTCCCTTTCACTCTGAACTCTAAGATGAGGTCGCGGCCCCGCTCTCTAAGGGGGTCGCGGACACAGATGGGGCCCGGGCGTTTGATCTCAGCGCGGAGTCGCGGTCCCGGTGAGCCGCCTGAATCAGCCTCTTTTAAAGCGGGTCTGTGTTTATGTTAACTCACAATGATTGGTTTCACTGAGCGCCAAGGATAATTACCAAGGGTTTTCCTTTATTGAATGGTAATTACAAAAGACAAATAGACTCTGAGCAACTTGCTTCCTGACTAAAAACAGCTCTCCCCCAGTACAGCTGTGGGTGGTGGTGCCGCCAGGAGAAGGCGTGTTTATTGATAATGCTTTTCAACTTTAAAACACTGAAATAAATAGCCGAGAGGTGGCTGAAAATTAATGAATGAGGGAATAATAATACAGTTTGCTGTATTCCTTGACCAGCTTTCTTTATTTGTACTTAACACAAATTGCCCCTAGCTTAAGAGACGGCAATAAATCACCTTCAGCATTGCCTACTGCTGCAATAATGCCATTGAGTCCGCTGTAGCAGGGTTGATTTCAAATGTATTTTTCCTCCTGACCTTCAGATTAATATTATAATGACCTTAGACAATCTGCCATTTCCAAGGCCAGCGCAGTCACAAGGTTTATGACCAGATATGGAGATAGCACACCATCACTGTAATAGACTTCTGTCCAGGTCTTGACTGAAGGTCACGCAGGTGGCCAGACAGATGAGTAATTAAAATCTCTTCTGCTCTTTAAGACACTCATTGAAGTCCACCCTTCATTGGCAACATCATTAGTCATGCTACAACTGACTCCGGTTTTATATCATGAAACTTCCTGGCACACATTTGCATTCACACACAATGTATAATCATTAGCAATATCCTAAGTAATTGAAGGTGGCACTTGGGAAATGGTTACCTGACACTGACGAGTGGAGGATGGAGGGCGCTGTCAGTTAGCTGCCAGCCATCTTACCTTCTTTGCTTCATCAGTCTTAATCTGTCAAAAGTGTGGTGAACGGGAGGTTACTACGACTCGGACAAAACTTGTTTGTTTACTTTGGAAGGGGTTAGAACCAATTCAAAATGCAGAGATAACTGGTATTCGCAAAAAAAGATACTCAGAAATTCCACTTTCAGGAATTTTGATCATTTTAAAACCTTTTAAATTTGTGAGAGGACTCAAATCAAGACAAGAGAAATGCAACTGAAAAGAAAAACCTTAAAACCACTGGAACATTTACAACAAGAGTAGGGTTTTCAAAGTAAAGCACACACATTAAATGAATACATAAAAAGGGCCAGAGATCTATCTAATATGCACTGCTTCTTTATTTTTCTTTCATGATGATGTTCACTTTCATACATATTTAATATAAGTGACTGAGTGTGCTATATGTAATAGTACATGTCATGTACAAAATAGACTTCTGTACTTGACATGTGCATCCCATGTATTCAAAGCATACAAATTGCACTTGTTACAGCATACTGTGATTCTTAATAATGTTTCAAGAATGCAGGGTATTCAATTGGTAGAATAATACAAGACTATACCCCTTATGATATATAAGATCCGACAACATTTTTAGAAGATTTTGAAAAGACGCAGAGGTAGTTATTCTGCTTTCTTCAGGCAATTTGTACTGCAAGCCAGCAGCTGTCATTGTGACTAATTGTCGGGCTTTTCTATTATCTTGTCCTGCCCCTGTATGTGAATGTGAAAGCATGTGTAAATACAAAACAATATGCACACACAATCCTGATCAAATTGGGGCTGACATGCTCATGAACAAATACTGACACACAAAACAGAAACAATGAGACACACACAACCAGCTGCTGTGTTCCAGAATTCTCCAGAGTTAGCAATTGAAACAGTTGTACCTTTATAACTGGTACATTTCTGCTTATAGTGAAACTTATTTTGTTATCGATAATTACATAAGAGACGACGCACATTCACCCAGACAGCTCCGGCCTGGCTGTTGTTAGTGATGGAGAATGGACAGATCACAGCAGCCTGCGGTGCTGATGAAGCCTGGCCCATCCGTGGCCTCGCCAATCTGTCATCCACTGTGTGCCCTGCGCACGCACGCGCACACACACACACACACACACACACACACACACACACACACACACACACACACAAGCGTGCATTTCCACACAGAGCCTGCTTGCCAGCCCATGAATCAGTCATCTCCTGCTCTTCCGCGACCTCCTCTCATCGCCGCTCGTTGCCTGACTGACGGCAGCAGCAGGCAACGGAATAGCCGCCCTTTGATTCCTGCGTGACCCAGAGGGGCGATTCGGTCTTCAGGTCCGCTTCCCTGCCCAGCAGTGTCATCGCCCAGGTCTGACTAGTCGGCATGGCCAACTTTTTGGGGAGCATTTTCGCTCGGTTTACTTGGGCAGTTGAGGACAGTGCCATTTAAATTCAGGTGGCGTGAAATAACTGGCGCTGGGAAAAAATGCAGGTTTCTGGAGAACTGCAGGGCAGCTTGTTTGGAGAATGAATGATATCCACGCCAAATAAACAACCTCAATCATAAAGGTTTATGAAGAGTCTGATATTGGTTTCAGCAGTTTGTCGAAGTCAGAAGCCAAACAGAAGGTAACCTAAGGGCAGAGCTCATGTTTAGCTACTTCTTTAAGTGTTCATTACTGCTATTAACACCAGGCTAGGTAAGTCACAGCAACGTCCATAACGAGAGATGCAGCGGGGAGCAGCTCCAGGGAGTCAATTCAGAGTTATTTTGCACGACCACCCACCTCGACCCCCCGCAGCACACGCCAAATCTCCTGGCTGGAGACAGGTTACCAAAACTTTGTCCAATTAACAAGCTATATGAGTCCATGTGACAAGCACCGGTTGGCTTGTAATTGGGCAGTGTCGACCCAAATGAGCCAAATGCAAAAATGCAGCAAAGTAAACTTTGACTGGGGCTGACAGAAAGAGAAAAACAAACACACGTACTTACAGTATTGAAAGCTTGTCAGATTAAATACATCACATTATACCACACTGTGCATTTGCAGATACACAGCAGCTCATAAAGAAGCAAGATGTCAGGAGAAGTGATTCAGACGAAATTGAGTGATTTTAAAATGCTATATTTCCTCCTAATGCACAAAAATTGACTGTTATGATTGAGCAAATGTTTGCGCAAAGACTTTAGCCTTGAATTTGAACATCCCCGTCGTCGTTTTAACGCAGAAATGGTAGGAGCAGAGGTGAAATGAGCAGTTACGCAAGTGTAACAGTTGCTACACATTCTGTATTCTGTGTTATGTTGACTGCCAGAAAAATCAGAAACGGAGGTAAGCAGCATCCGAACTCCATGCGATGAATAAAACATTCCCAAAGACAATCAAACCCTCGTTGACATATACAGTCAAATCACACGCCGGCTTCTCTGATGGCTGTCGGCTAGAAACTGCAGTCCTGTCTTTGTTGGGGGGAGAGAGGGAAAAGTCCATTATCTGTTCCCTCTCACTTAAACAACGTGGCTTCTCCTCGTCCTCCCCATCATCACCTATGGACTTTCAGCAGCAGGGAAGTCTGATAATTGGTTAGACTGCTGCACAGCCAGAGAAACACTGTCCTTTTCTTACCTCATTAGAGACTCCCATACAGCTCCATTGAAATTTCAATAAGCTTTTTGATTCAAGCCGCTTTAACTTTGCAGATATTCTATTGACTGAATAAATTCCAGGAGCACGGTCTGTATTTATATTTAATTTGCCCGGCTCCTATGACACTGAGCTGAGACATTCATCTGAGAGGAAAGATCAAGCATGTTGAGAATGTTTTGTTCCTAAAACAACACACACCTTGCGTGAAAGTAATTGCTAAATAGTTAGATCGTCATATTATTTATGTATAAAAAAACGACACTTTGAATGTGTTAACTGTGTTGAACTGACTCTTTTATCAACCAACACATTGGTTTTGCCAACATGCTTTGATCATAGTGACTTAATCAGGTCTTGTACCGTACACAATGCTGTATGTAATACGGTAGCTAAATGCTATGTTTGTTTTAAAGAGGCCCTATTGTGCTTTTGGGGGGTTTCCCTCTCCTGGAGTGTGTTTTAGTGCATGTCAGCAAAGGCTTGAATCTCAAATGCTTCAATTGGATTACTTTGTTTACTTCTATAACATAGTGACATCACTATACAACACTCACGCTTCTATTGGCTAGCGCTCCGTCACATTGTACGTGATAGGCTAAGAAGCAAGACATCTCCAACAGAGCCAGCTGGCAAACCAATCAGAGGAGACTGGGCTCTGGTTTCAGACAGAGGGTGAGCTTTTAAGAATGGAAACATGTCACAGTAAAGGCACAACATACACGTTAATCCACCTAAACATGAACATAATAGGACCCCTACGTATAAGGTTACAATTATGTGTGTATTGTTTTGAGTAAGACCACCAAAGAAAATCTCATGCTTATATTGTTTGATTTGATCATGTTCTAAATATCTCTGTTTCACATGGTGAACATTTTTATATTTAGGATGTAATTTCTCCTTGCAGCTAATAAGCGTCTCTTGATAGAGTTTGCTCATGCACTGGCCTTTCTGTTACCTCCATCTAAACAGCACCTGTCCGTTTTTACACTAAGGAGCTGATTCAGCGTTGCTTCCCCTGTTTTCTGACTAGATCTGCAAAATGTGATGCTTCACACTGATTACATTTACAGCGTTATACTATATGCGTTGTGAAAACTGACCTCAAGGGGAAAATATTTCAGCGAAATCTGCCAAGTGTGCTGGTACTGATAAAGCAGAATTATCCCGACTCATCGTCGCACACTCTCATTATGATCCAGGCCAACACATATATTTGCCTCGGTCTCGGTGATTATATGGGCAGGATGAGCCCACAGCGTGCCCCTGTTTTTGTCCTGCCATTTGCAAGGCCTTCTGGGATATGACTAATGGAGTGTTGTGCTTAAAGGATTGTGGTGTCTGGAGCGAGTGTTCCCTGGGTCGTGGTGAAGTTAATTACCTGGGATTGAACAGTTACTTTGTCCCTCTCTGGGGACCAAGTCAGCAGACAGGAGAGGAAAGCGATGCGTCTTGAACCGGCGGCATATACAGGTCACTGTGGAAAAAACAAACCCTTTTTCGTTTTTTTTTATCCGCTGCTGCTTTAACCCTCTTGTGCAGCATTTGAAATCTGCATATTGCTTTAGAGTCAAACTCATTTCATCAGCGCCATAAGACACCAATATCTCCCCATGTGGAGATACTGTGAAGCTAATGGCTACCTCTCTAGTTTCTCTATTTACGCTGTGAAGAAGAGAAGAGACTTGTTTGAACTGTTTCCAAATTCATTACTTTCAAGGCAGTTTACCACATTACTGCTTTCAAACATCCATGATGTCCTTGTAAAATATTGAAAAGCTTTTTTTGTATAATTCGGGATTTTTTTTAAATGTCTCTCTCTATGCTTCGGTTGGAGGGAAGAAAAACCTAAATGTGTGTTGGGGTGTCACCTGGATAAAGCCATGAATTTCTTCTCTGCTTCCTCAGATAGCAAAGTAACATCAGAGAGAGAAGTCTTAAACACAAAACCTTTGCATTACAAGCACCCCTCAAAAAAAAGAGACAAGTAACCTGCAACAAAATAAAAGCCTATCTGAAAAAAAAAGATTTAAAATGGCTGAATGCAGAGGGTGAAGAAATGAAAAATAAAATAAGATGAAATCCCTATGAGCGTTGGAGCGTTTATCAGGGGATATATATCCCCAACTAGTTGGCAAGTGTGCAATGAAGCCTGCCACAGTGTCACGCCGCACTGTGGCTTTTAATAGGAACACGGCTTAAGAGGCCCTTACATCTTTCGTTTCACTTGAAGTTGTCACTCAGTAATCCCTCGGTAAAGTGTAATGCCGCTGGATTAGCGCCGCAACCCCAGATTTCCAAATTATCATCTGAAAAAACCCACTGAATGATGTCGCTAATAGGAACCAAATTATGCAAAAGAAGAAGCCCCCCCTCTTCCGCTACCCTCTTTCAATTCGTCATGTCACTTTTTCTCTCTCCCTCTGTAACTTTTTATAACAGGCAGATTAGCATGCCGCTGTGTTCATGTCCACTAGCTGCTCCACACTCAGAAAAGGGAGAAAAAAAGCGTCCAGATGAATATACAGCATCACAGGAGGATTTATTAATAGGGGGCAGTCCCAGTCCATCTGTGGTTGAGCTCAGTCCTAATCCTTCCTTCCGACTGAATGAGACTGTACAAATTCCCCATGATGGCCCACGTCGACAGCTGCTGGAGTGGGTGGGGAGGATGAGAAGCAAAGGGGAAGGAGAGAAAAAGCATCCAAGGCCTCCTCCCACTGTCCACGCTCCCTGGAGTCATCTTAACCAAAGCCCAAACCCAGGCTGACCATGTTTGTTGTGATCACTGAGCCCGGAGACTTCCACTTTCAGGATAAAAATGATTTCCTCCAAACCCACACACCAAGTCTGACTTAGATTCTTTTTTTGGCAAACTCTCACTGTTTGCCTTTTCTCTTCCTCTTTTTCACTCATACAGCACTTCCATGTACTGTCTCGGTCCCTCTCCAAGCTAAAGGACTTTATCCCAGTGTGCACTCATCCATGCTAAACCTCGTGCACTCTGAGATCATGTGCTGTTTTTGTCCGTACTTTGTCAAGTCAGTAGGAAAACCCTGCAAAGGCAGAGTATTGTGACTACGCCGCCCCCCCCCCCCCCCCCCCNCCCCCCCGCCCAGCCAGAGATCAATGCTGATAAAGAAAAGAGACAGAGAGAGCAGACATGTTTTTGCCGTTCCACTTCTCTCTTCAGACACAGCCAGGGGACATAGGAGGAGGGATGATGGTAGCTTCAACCTGCCCTCGCAGCCCAATTGGGCTGCCTGCCATGAGCCCCATGATTTATGATGCCGTCAAAATGTACACTGTTTTTTCGGTTGCTTCACCAAGGGTCACTGTGTTGTCTTAGATGCCTCTATCTCCCGGTGTGCTGCGATGCCCTCACATCTAAAAAAAGAACAGCTAATCTCTAAAAAACTAGTCCATTTATCTGCAATGCACGGAAATTATGTTAAAATGCAAATCCCGCAGTTTTAATATTCATTCTCGATGCTGTGATAGAATCCACATCTTTCTTTGTTGCTAGAAAGCAGCAATATCTTAGATGATATATGCCTACAAAGTCCTCAGATGTTAGCACCAATTACCAGAGAAACCTGCAGAGCTGCATATCTACACAGAAGGGACTATTATTCTTTGAAAATCACCTTAAATGGTGAACTGCTGAATTTCTACCTCTACATATGCATGAAGCCGTGCTATTCAAACCTCTGCAGGGGTGGTGAAAAAAAGAAACTCCCACACATCTTGCTACATCTTGGAAGAAGTGGAATTATCGTCATTTAACGGGACTCTTTGGTGGAAGAGTAAATGCGACATGACAAACTGTTTAGATGAGCGGGTAATTCATTTACACCCCCTCCCCTCCACATGCTCATCCGCACCTCCCACCCCCGCCGGAGTCAGAGCACCACCAGTTCATCTGAGAGAGATTTCTCTCCGTCAGAGGACACGGCTCGGCTTGGCTGATTAGCTACGCTCACTGAGCATGCCCGGACGATAGGCCCGCCGTTAAGAGGTGGAATGGATTCAGCTCCGGGAGGGAAGGGTGGAGTAGGAGGTCGAGGGGAGTGGGGTTCTCTGCGTTTTGGCCTACGCAGAGTGCAAAAGCTGAGGTTGCATGCTAACAAACACAGGGTGTCACAGTGTCATGCAAATATAAAGTCCCCTTGGCGATTTCTCTGCATGTTTCATACGCCCCCTGCGTGCCATATTCCTTCACTATTGTTAAGGTGCCCTGAAGTATGGTTCCCACAGTTTCCGTAAACCCTCAAATTCGGGTTCGAATGCCATTTCAAATCCTTTTCAGATGCTTCGCTGTGATTTATTGAATGGCATAACTGAGCTGTCTCAAAAGTGCCAGCCCCCTTTAAAACTGGAGCTCCTGGGGTTTTTGAGCAGCAGAGAGACTTCTAAAGAGTCGCAGAGTCGAGACATTTTTATGCTTTTCCATTGGTTTTTCAATAAACACGACAATTGAGACCACATGATTTGCCTCGGAATATGACTCAACTGCAATAAGAGTCACATCTTTGTGATATTTCTTTGTTAGGAATATGAATGTTTGCCAGTTAAGCGTTCATGATCTGGGATAAATTAGTCTCTTGGCCTTCTAGGCTGCTGAGAATCCTTTAAAATATTCCCAGTGACTAATCTGCTGATCAGCATGAGGTGTGGCTGCCATTCTGTCAGCAGAGAATGATGTTGATTATTGCACAATGTCAGAAAATCTGCCCTGCGTTAGGGGGGAATCCAGAAAAAGTTATTGCTCTGCTCTTCCTCTGCATAACACCAATCTGCACTCAGAGGAGAATAAGCTTAATACTTCTGAATGGGAGCTGGACGGAGGTGGAAGGACAGATCATAATCCCCACCTTGTGTTTTCTTTCTTTTAAAAAGGGAAGAATGGCAACACTTTTCACAAATAACTTCTAGCTGAATATCGGGAAGGAAAGGTAATCTCATTATTGGGTACTACCAGAGGAAGTTATATCCTCATGTTCAGTATGTACACACAGAGGCCAAACACTAGTGCAAAGACCTTATCAGTTTTCCAAATTAGTAGTATGTGCTTAGAAGGAACGCCACTAAGTCTGTCTCGCTGTTAGCATGAGGATCCACAGTTTAATTGGCTTCAGGGCATGCTTAGGTGCCCATGCCAGTGTCCTACTTAAACATGTTAACCACTCCATGGAGGCACTGTACTGTAAATTAGATTTAACAACAACTCCTTGGTCATTATAAAAAGGTTGATCAGTTGGAAGTTGCTGAACAAAGTACCACAATTTAAACTTTGCAGAGGCTTTCATTATATATTTCCGTTTTAGAAAGAAATACATGGACATTCATGTACCGGTAGTTGCATTAGTTACTAAAGCGACAAAGGGGATCTTTATACTTATATTTGACTTATTCTCTCCAACAAGGAGTTCATTGTTGGATTTCTGACGTCTGTATGTTGTATCTGTCTGTCAACAGGATTTGTGCTGCATTCAGAAGGTGTCCAAATCATCAGTAGAAGAAGGTCACTACACGGAAAATGTATGTGGAATTTGAAAATGTGAAACATCTGAGGAGCATGTTGATGTGTTTCCGAGAATATGACACTTTGACTAACTTACAGCTGTTTGATAGCCACATTTTATGAAGAAAGCCAAGTTGGCAGTTACAGGATAAAGGTGGCACAAGTCTTAACAATAAATGTAATTAAACAGTGTTATGCATGTTAGGATTTCTAACATTAGCCAACATAGCTAATAGCCACACCAGACCAAGAGACGCTGTTGTGACAAAACTCCTGAAAGCATTGCATTAACAGAGGAGCGTTTCATTGCTGAAGAAATTAACTTTTTATTTGCAAGGGAAAGAATGTTTTATAGTTCATTTGAAAAGTTATAGTCTGGCCTTAGGAAGTATTCAGAAAGTCAAAGCCCTTAAAACATGGTTTGACCACAGTTTATCTGGAGAAACCTTTAACACTGGCCATTTCCCTGAAACCAAACGCTATCTGCAGACTTCCTTTATAGCCACGGTACATATTGTCCACTCTCAGATTAAGTCTACCGCATAATTACAAGTGAAAGGCTGCATACTGTGTAGGAGCCTTTAATTGCACTCCACAGATTGTTAGGTATAGTTCCTCTCACCAACTTTCTTATTCCTTCACATGCACTAAAGGTAATGTGATGTCACATGTTCCACAGTCATTACAGGAGCACAGACACATCCAAAGTGTGAAAAGCCCTCTGGCACTTATACCAGGGCCTTTTTTCAGCTCTGCATTGACTGAAAAAGGTGGCATGAATGTTTCAAATAGTCTTTTTGTGGTGTTTGAGAGAGAGAAAGAAATATTTTATAACTTGTTTTTTGATCTGCTTTAGTTTATGTTGCCCTTATCCACCATCTGCTGCAACTCCCACCTTGTTAGTATAAGCACAACTACAGTATAGCATTCCCATCATTGTCTGATTACACCATGATTTTTTCAGCAGTACTTTTGGTTGGTTTTCTCAGAAAAGCAGCTTGGTCAGCACGCAAAGGAAATGTGCATTATATGGCCATGTTGAACTAATGTTAAGGTCAAAACGCTAAGCACTCTATCTGAAAAAACAACCTACTATGCGGTAGAAATCTTGTGACCATCAGCTGTTTTAAGTGTGAGTAACTGAAAACACTGCACTGATTCAAGACTCCAAAAGAAAATTACCCACCGTGCTGTTTCTACGTGTCGTAAACAAGCTTGTGACAGCTTGTGTTAAGTGTTGCCTTATCTCAGTTGAAAAATGACAGATAAAATACGGTCGACTTAAGGCAGAGTTCCAGTTTATGAAGGAGACGCAGCATTATTTTACGACTTGAGTGAATATTTATGCCATGGAATCCTCTGAGTTAAAAGATCCCCACATTTTTATTTCTCCTGGGAGTTGTGAAACTATGTTAATAAAAACCTATCGTTCCCTCGCAGAACAACAGTATGTGATATTTTTTTTTTTTTTAAAACACCATGATATCTGTGATGCAGGGTGCTGTGCTCCCTTGTTCACTTTCCTGTAGCGTATTGATCTTTTTCTGGGATTGTTTATAGGACTCTGTGAGTCTAAAAGGAGACCTATTGATTTCCTGTTTGGGGGTTCTGATCTAAGCCTCACCCGTAAAATTAAACACATAATAAAATAAGTCAGCTTAATCATTAATAATGAGTCTCCACGGTGGAAAGATACACTTTTAATTGTAATCTTTAATCGTTGCGGTGTTTTTTGTTCTAGTTTTATGATATCTTTAAGGAGCTCTTACTGTACTGAACCTCCAGAATGACTCTTATATGAAACAGCATGTGATGTGTTTTTATTGTTAGTTTTATTAAGCAATAATGGCTGTAACTGCCGATGCTAACTACCCACGTCTTCTTCTTTTAATCCATACAACTGCATTTCTTATTCACACATAAATCCTATCACTTAAACACAACAACAACAACAACAACAACCAATGTTTAAAGATGACAGATGGAGTAGTCAACTAGCACATTACACATTATAGCTTTGGCCTTTTTATGTGTTGGCCGCCTGTTTAAATTAACTTTTTTAGGATAATTTGCAACTTAATTCCACGTTTACTGTGTTTACACTCATGGCAAGCTTCATCTGTACAGGAATAAACTGCAGACATAAACCTAACAACCACAGCCAAGCCACTATCTGTAATGAGTTCAAACAAGACAGAGATAATAACAGATGCCGGAGGATGAGCTGGGGTTGGGGTGACGGCCTCGTGAACTGGGTATGAGGCTGGATTTTACTACGCCGTGTAAACATATCTCATTGTGTCCTCCATTTTTATTGTGGTTTTGACACAGATTCTGGCAAGGTGAGACAGATTGATGAAATATGGACGTCTATAAACACCAAAGCCGGGAGTGTTGGCGACAAACGAGGTTGGATTTTCAGATCTGATACTTTAAACAATCCCTTTCTCTGACAAATCCTAAAGTATCTCGGCTGTCAGGAATAATAGGAGATCAAATTTGTACTGAGGTTGCCCTCTACATCCCCTGTCTATCCATGCCCCATAACTGTCACTTTCCAGTACAGTAACACATGGTGCTACATGAGGATGAATATCTAGACTTACTTTTTTAATATGAAGAAATCTCTCACTGATATTTTAGAGAGAAAAGGAAATCTGGATGATAATTGTTTTGATATACTACTATAATACATGTTGTAAAAGGTCCAACATGCACTAATTATACAGAACTGCATGTCTACATTTAGTTTTTAACAAGTAGTGGATATGGCATGTTGGTCTTTGCAGAACGCTTGCGACGTTGTGAAATGTTTACAGAGGCAGGCTGTTAAATAAACTGCACAAATGACTGAGGCAATGTAAGCTCATTCAGCAGCGATGATGCAGTCAAGGGCAGCGGTTATTCGTCTCAGGCTGATCTCCTGATAGAACATGATGCCAAATGCAGACATCCCTTTGGCTCACTGCATTTTGCGCTATAGGCAAGAGTTTGATGTTTGGTTGAGAGGACAGGGCAGCAGCAAAGTGGATGCTTGGAGCGCTTCCAGGGATTAAACTCATGAATCTAACAGCAGCCAGTGGTCATCATGACACAAACACTGCATGGGTGGTAAGGCATGCACAGCGTGGGGTCCTTGGCTTTGGAAAAAAAGGGAAACATTGAAACCATAAAACCATAAACGCCTGCAGTCTTTCCTTCCATCTTCATACTGCACATTTTATGTGAAGTACATTTTTATTAGATGTGACATATGTTTTGTGGCCCATGTCTCGCTAAAGCTGTGTTTTGATGATGAGTCACCTAATGATGAATAAAAGACACATTTTTATTTTTAATTCCTTATTTTTAAGTCTAGTTCATTAATATAGCCATTTTAAAGTTCTGTGGAGAGGAGTTTTTTGTCACCATGATCACAACTTAATTCTCCTGTTATCTCGATAAATCATACTTTCTTTACTTGTGATTATAATTGCATTATCTTATCACCACAAGCTAACACTGAACTGAAAACCTTAATGATGTGACTAAATATGGTTCCAGTCAAGTACAACTTTTAAGAAAAAGAAATCATCACATGTTGAACTCATGGCTGAACTTCATGTTGTTTAAGACATGTGATTCCTCGTGAAGTATTGAAATCGCATGAAATGTGCCTGAAGTCTTCACTTGAAGTGGTCTTTCCACAAGTGATACATGTGTGTTGTCTGGGATAAATGCATGCTTCTATAGGAACAACATGCTCAACACTAGGGGTAAATACTCTACAGATGATAAACTGTATGATTTGAATGTTTGCAAACCTCAGTTTAGCACAAAGCTAGCAAAGTCCCATACTAAATGTGCATATTATAGCATAACTCGTTTTTCTTGAATTCAGATTCAAACAAAGCAAGTTCAACATCTGCACAGTAACGTTAACAGCAATAATTTATTACATGTACCCGTACGAATGAAATATACCAGATTACAGTGTCTAATCTGGTCAAGGCAGGGCACCGGATAAAGCATTTATAAGCTGCATTAGTTTGATTACTCTAAAACCCCAGCGTTTACAGGCTTGGTTCAGTAATCAGGTTCCCTCTATACCTTCTCCAAACAGAATCTGACACCATTAAAGGCTCCAAACATCAATGCACCATGTAGCACAGATTAATTCACTTGCAAGGCATTGAAGGGTTCACTTGCAAATCACAACTGTATCACCCATCCTAAAATCAATGCCTGAGAAAGTATCTTCAGCTACAGGGAAGTAACTAAGTTGAAATTCAATGTGATGTACTTAATTACTGTAAAATAGCATCTGTAGACATATCATGGCTGTTTTCACTGCAGTAGTTTTAGCTATGTCTACCTAATAAAGGGGCAATTGAGTATTTTATTTGGTCCTATAACAATAATATAATATAGAAAGTAGTTGCAGTAGTATAAGTCATACAGTATCACAACAGGAGGAAGGAGAATATGTGGATTTCATGTAGTTCGACTTGAAATACAGATAGCCTACATCAGTTTGAAAAATATAATATGTTACTAGAAAGTGTCTTGTGAATACATTATCATGAGGCATCAGTAGAAAAATGGACTAAAACACATGCTACTTTTCCCTGGCATGATGTTGCCGGTGTATTTATGGTTTTACTTCAAACAGCCTCCCAAATGTAAGTGGCCATTGTCCCCGATCCACGGCTTCCAGGGTTTTAACGGAAGCAGGGAGTCTAACTGCAGCCTCATGAAATAGCCATGTATTGATTAATTCAAACCCACACTCAACCTCTGACATTGCAACTATTAATCAGGGATTATGCAAATGTCAAGAAAGCGGATGCACACAAACACTTGACTCGCATTATTAAACTTGAACATCGCACGGCAGTTGAAACGCAGCCCCGCTGGAACACTAATCCCATTCTTCTTCTATCTTCCTTTTGTTTTTGTCGGTCGTGTGATTTTTTTTTCTCCTCCTCTCCTTATTTTCCTCCCCTTCTCTCTTTTTTTTTTTTCTTCCTGCGCCGTGTTCTGCTGGGGACTGGTGAATGGCAGCCAATGGGAGGGTTGAGTCCCCTCAGCCTTTCAGCCTCCCTGACATCCACAGCGAGAAGTGATGCAGCGCGACTGAGACGCGCAGTTGAGGTGGAACAACGGGCAACAAAAGCTGCAGTGAACGG
Organism: Notothenia coriiceps; assembly: GCF_000735185.1. NCBI lineage: Eukaryota > Metazoa > Chordata > Actinopteri > Perciformes > Nototheniidae > Notothenia > Notothenia coriiceps. Next base: position 65,755 of record NW_011340746.1, on the reverse strand, counting down.
ATACACTTGGCTCCGACGCGCGCATTCGCATCCCAGGGAAACAATTCCTTCTTAGAATAAACTTCATTATCAGGTGAGCGGGTCTTTGCTTACAACTTCTGTGCAAAATGTCGCTTTTGTGACTTCTTCTGTAGCGTTTTTGAGTCGGGTTATTATAGGCTGCGAATGACCTACACGAAACGGCTCCTTTTAAGATCTCCCCGTGTGTTTATTCTAATGAAATCGCCAGTGGAGCAAAATCCATAATAGTAATTATTGGAATAGCTGCGGGCTTTGAATTTTAAATGAGTTCCAATCGGAAGTTGTATTTACCGAACTTAAAGCGGTGGTCAATGAATTGCAATCAACTTTTTACATGTTGTTAAATGGCTCTGTGCGTAATTCTCCTGCATGTATACCGAGGCGGAACGTGCCCCTCCGGTACAGAGGCGGTGTGTTTGCCCCGTCGCGCAGAAGTGATGCGAGCATGCGGGCCTGGGCTCTAAACGCACCTTTGCCTTATTTTGTCACACATGAAACTTCAGGCCCTTTTGAAAAAAAATACGCTTAAATCTATCGGTGGATGTTTTTTTGCCCCACCTCCCTCTCCTCCGATGATCTTGCTGCAGCCAGTAGCAAATCAACGGGATGCCAATCGATGCAGGTGGGACAGCAGGCTCTGATAAAGGCGGATGCCTGTCTATCTGTGGTTGCCTGCAGTCGTTCTGTGATGCCTTTTATTCTGCTTTCTGATCGACTGAAAGGCCTTGATTATTTTTGGTATGGATGTGAGGGGAACACTCCTGGAGTTTACTCAAGTTTTCTCAAAACAACATGTCCTCTAGCTTATTGACTACAAGATGATATCAGTGATGTGGTTGTGAATATTTAATGGACTTGCTGAATAATGCAGGCAGGGCTATAAAAGAATTAACTCGCCTTCTTTACTCAAAAGTTGCAGGTATTGACAGAGGAGGATAAAGAGGTGTGGTGGATCTAACAGGACTTATGCAAGCCTGAAAATTGAATTTAGTGCTCGTGAAAAAGTTGTGTCCTTCCTGTTGCCTGCAGATTGCTCCATGGTTGTTATTGCGCTGGCTCAATGTAAGCCTGAGGTAATATGCCTGAAGGCGGCCAAGAAGTTGTTTAGGGGTGTTTTCAAGCTATCTGGGGAATATTCCGCAATAATCACTGCTCTGCTCACATACTTTTTGAATAACAAACAAGAGAGAGATTCATGCTGGCTGTGCAAAGGAAACTACATTTGTGAAGAGTATAGGTTAACTACATTGCATTGTCTTCTTTTCTTTTTCTATTGGAACAACTTCCTGCTTGTTTTTTTAGAAAGCAGAGAGCAGCCTGGTGAACAGAGATTGTCTGAACCAGAACAGGTTTTGTGGTCCAGGTTTTTCACACGCTGGTTTGAAGTTCAGAGATGAAAGGGACAGAGTAGAATCTGTGGCTGATCAAAGTCATACAGAAAACACGGCAGGTACTGAATATTTAAAGGTTCTGCAAATACAGTTCCTGTGTGTGTGTGTGTGTGTGTGTGTGTGTGTGTGTGTGTGTGTGTGTGTGTGTGTGTGTGTGTGTGTGGGGTGGGGGGGGCAAATAGTAGCCTACAGCAGTGTACTGTATATGTGCTTATGGTCAGTATGGGTCAGAGATGTGTGAGCACTTGGTTTGAAGACATTCAAAGTGCGGAACAGACATGACAGGCAGGGGAATAGACACATAAGAGCCATCTGCATTTCTTAAACCCGAGATAACAAGAGACACTCCCTCATATTTCATCTTTCCCCAAAAATATCTCTCCCCCCCGGGTCATGTGCAGCAGCTTAGGGGATACTCCAGAAAAGCTTCAATCTGCCCTGTCTGGCCCTGTGACGTCACGGGATGGCGGGTTTACCCGAGGCCAGACCACGATGACCGGTGACCCGAGTTGATTACATTATTTGTGCTCCAGATGGGCGACATCATTCTGATGTGTCCTGCTCATAATATTGAGCGTTTCTGGTCCTCTCTTCTGCAGCATCTGGAGCTAATCAAATCATATTCCAGTATACTGCTGGAGCAAACTCTGATCCCCTATGGGAATGCCTACATGCAGCACTTCTCCTCCTCTGTGCTTGGTTACTTGTGGACATTTGTTGAGCCCATATGTACCGCAAGTGGCTCCTAATATGTGTGTGTTGCGCTTACAAATGTTTGAAGTCTGTTGCAGAGAGCACCCCTGGGCATTGTAGTTCACTAGATGCACCTTGATTGTTTGAGTGCATTAGTCACGGTCTGTATGATGTGATAATAAATCATGACGTTGTTTGTACTGCGAGTGCTAAGGGATTCCTCCTAAGATTCTTCCTGTGCCAAGTATTTATCTGGAGTTGCCAGCCAACAGGGCTTCTCTTCTTCCCTTTTTCTTTTCTTTTCTTTCTCTAGAACAATAGCTCTGCTGTATAGGACAGACTTTGCCTGGCCAGTTTGTGAAGAATTTTGACTTTTTCCTTCACAGAGACATCGCGTCTATTTCTCGCTGTGTCTTGTGACCATCAGAGCAAATCTCCTGCAGGCACAAAGGCAACTTAATAACTGCTCCTTGTAATGAGACAGATTCCCTTCAGAGACACCTATTTACAGAGCAGTCACAACCGCAAATTCAAAGAAACCTAAAAGACGTATTTCTCACCCACCAAACCACAGAGGCAAGAGACCGTGACGTCTGTTTTTACTTTAATAAACTCTTTGCAGGAGCCGGAGTCACCTTCTCCTGAAGGTCGACCTTAGTCTCAAATTGAATTTGCTACGACAAAAAAAGACGCTAGAATTAGACGGGATACGGTTAAGCCACAGCGAGGATGTTTCTCGACAGGTTTCAGCTCAAGGGATTTGAGAGCTGGACGGAGGCCTGGAGAGTACAACGTCGCTGTCTGTCTGCCTAAATCCCAGAAAAGACCTGTTTTTCTCACTGTGTGCTGAGAAGGTAAATACACATGGATCAGACCATTTACACCTCACTTAACAATGGCTAATTATCTCTTCATGCTTTGTGCAGCAGAACACCAATTACACAGAGATATACTCATAAATCTATTTTGAAAGTGGTAGGACTGGGATATGGTGTGTGTGTGCGGTGGGAATGTATACTGTAGATGAAGCTGATAGTATACAGTGCATACTTAGAGAGTGGCTGATAAGAGAATAGTCCGGCTTCATACAGTATGGCACACTAGGATGGATGTGACTATGAAATCACTTAGTTTCATGTCTTTGGGGTGGGAGACAGAGTAAATTGCTGCCAATGTTGAATAATGTAGTGTGCCAACAGCTTTTTTTTCTCCCTCTTCCCCCTCAAACTGTGGCTTGGCTCCACGGCTGTTCTAATTATGAAGTGGTTGAGAGATAGCTTCACAACTCCGATACTGTAGTGATGGTGAGGGGAAGCTGGCCGAATAGCAATCTAACTGAATTACCAACAAAGCCTGACAGACTTGTGGAGTTTAGTGAACACATTGGCAAAAAGTAACATCCCTACCTATTCCGTCGCAGAAATGTAGACACACACATTGGATAACATACACATTTTGAATTAAGCACACACAAACAACACACAGGCACAAATGCAAGCAAACAAACACAGTAGAAAGAGGCAAGGTGTACAGTTCTCCGCACGCTTCTCAGCACAATTTAACAAGATATATTAGTCACCCAGGAGGCAGCAGAAAGCCAGGCGTCCTCAGTGTACAGCAGACTGCAGTCTGACAGTGGGAGATAGTGATTTACAACAAAGCCCTGTAGACCATGGCACAATTTCTGAATTTCTGAAATGACACTGGTAAAGCGGGGCCATGAAAGTATATACACTAGCTACGTCTCATTTCTTACACCATTTGCCCCGGGAAGGGGAGGGTGCAGATTGAAGGGGCAGATGACAAATGCAGTGTTGTAGCTACCACACAATGACGAGTTCAGCCTGTCAGCAGTTGGATTCTGTTTTCGGTGTCATCTACAATATGAGCAAAAACGAGAAGGAATCTACCTTCAAGGACGTTTCCTCTTTCTTAAATGCGAGGTGAAATCGATTTACTGACCCTGCGAGGGTACTGTTAAGGTTTGGATTGGATTTAGAATTAAATCTCTATATCCAATATGTGGGCGGTGGGAACAATAATCATATAATAGTGGAAATCACTGATCACTATCAAAATCTAATCAACTGGTCCTTGGCTGGCGGCTGATCTCCCTGCACCAAATTTCATGGACATTTGCTCATGAGCTTTGCAGACACCCTGCTGATTTACAGATTAATTTACAGAGGTGACGATGCAACTTCCTTAACAGAGCTACAAAATGTACCACCTATGCAACATGAGTAATGCACTTTACCAGAAATTAAAGTTATTGTAAGAGACAATTTGCTAATCTACGGAAGAGGATTAGGGCCACATTAAAAAAAAAATTGGGAGGTTTTGAAAACAATTTTTTTTTTTTTTCTGAGACATAAATCAGAATTCTGACTTTTTTCTCCCAAAAAAAAATGTTTTTTTGTTCTGAGATTAAAGTCAGAACTTTTTCAAATCCTCCCAAAAAAAATAATCATGTGGCACTAATCCTCTTCCGTACTAATCATGACTTGAGAGTGGGGGAGTCTCTAAAATAATGAAGTTTATATAACTATTGATTTATACAAACTTGAAAGATATGCATTTGATTAATTAATGAATTAATACTATCATCAAAAATGAGCTTTTTCTATTCTTTTTGATTGTGGTATTCTGTCGAAATGTCCTCCTCCCATCCTGAATATATTTACACTTTATCCTTTAGAAGATACAAGTTATTCCTCTTCAACTTTTCTGGCAATATAGATGTTTTGGAAAGGGATAAGATAGTGTCCTTTATGACTTGTGTGTGTTTCAGTCATGGTTTGAGGTAGCTAGTGTAGAAGAGTGTGAGTGAGTGCAGCAGACAGATCATGTCCGCAGGTCCTGCCTTTCCTCTCTAGTTGGATCCCTGTCTTTGCAAAGCCCACAGTAAGTGGACTGAGGAACGCTAAACACTGTCTGGGGGAAGGCTGCTGAACATGACAGCCAGTTAATAAGTGTATGGAAGACGAGCAAGTGCATGAAGGATTGGAGGGGGTGGATGGACAGGGGCAGCATTGTCTGTCTGACTTTTGAGACTTTGGTGAAAGCAAAGGGAATGAGAGGGGAAGATACGTGAGGAAAGGAGGATAATATTGACTGTCGGATGACGAGAGGGTAATAGGGGATCAGAGAGTCCAGCCACAGGACAATGAGCATTAGCGCCTGACTGGAATACAATGTGGAGAAAGGGATGGGTTTTTGACAACACAAGAGAGAGTTAAAAAAAAAAAAAAAGAGTGTAATGTTTGTTCCAACTAGAGAGAGGTGTGGCGAAAGAAGGCGATAATGATGCTTACTTTACCCCCGCAGTGAGAGCTGTCAGCTCCAGGCGACACAGGCTGCTGGTGGGACACGGCCGCGATGCCACTCGGTGTGTTAACCCCCCAGACATCACCGACAGTACAGTATGTGATAGATTGCAGGTGTGTAATTACATGTGTGTGTGTGTGTGTTTTTGCAAGTGTGAGCGCCGGGGCACGGCAGGTCTTTGTGTGACTTTTAGCGTGTCAATTTTTGTTGGCAGCGGTGAAAGCAGAGTGACGTGATTTTCCCCTCTAACAGCCTCCAGGAGTAATGATCCAGGTTATTGCAGATGACGTGTAACACCTCAACCCAGCGGGCATTGGCGCTGCAAAAAAAACCTGTCCTTATAGTTTAGACTTCTGGGAGACGGTTGTCTTGGTGGCAGCGTTGTGAGCACAATTCCTCCGTCCCCCAAACCTGTCACCTTCAGACGGGCCCCTCCTTATGTGGATAATGGTCTCCTGTCTATGCCGTGAATGATATCTGGAATCCATTGTGTACCCGTTTCCTCGGCTGTGCTATTGTCCTGCAGAATGCCTTTGTGAGCTTTTCTTTTTCTTTCATTTGGCGCAGGTACAACGTGCAAGCTGTATTCTAAGGTGCTGTAAATGAACAGACAAACACATCGGCAAAAGGTCCTATTTGCTTTCAATCCCCAGAGGGAAAAAGAGAGGTTCCTGCCATTGTTCTGCTACTTTTCAAAACATTAGGATGGTTCCCTGTGAACGAGAGGAATAGAAAGACCTCCCGCACAAACTACCTGCCGAATCAAAGCGTGCGTAGCATTCTGGGGCTGTATATTCCTCAGGGAAGGACACAATACAAGCTTTCTGCAGCAACACGGGACACAGAGTAATAACAGCGCGGTATTGTTTTGGGCTGGATATTACCCAGGGCATCTCTCAGACAGTAGGGGAAACCTGTCCTCTTTGAGAAAAGGTCATTCTTTGAGAACCCCAACAGCTGAACACTGTGCTTTGACATGAATAACTGACAAACGCATGTGTACGGGTCTCGCAGGCCTCCAATTACTGTTTCATGCCGCTGTCCATCAAAGACAAATGGGGCAGGACCTGCCATAGGACCTTCAAGTTTCCAAAACAGGCAGCCTCAGAGTCCACCCTGTGCAGAAGGAGCTGCAAGCACTCTGCAATAATTGAGTTTGATCTAATGAAGGTAATGCCAAACTTGGGTTATTGTTTGCCTGAGGACAATGCGAGACAGTTGAATTCATTGCTTGGAAAGATGCCTCGGGAACTTCTTTGAAATGTAAAAATTGCATTAAACATTCCATTTGTATTAATTATGTTGTGCCTCTTATTAACATTGGCATGCTTAGCAGCAGCAGCGGTGCTGCCGGTAGAACGGGGCTTAGAGAAGCGCTCCAAGCAATAATATTAGAGGCAACCATCCATGCCTGAGGCACACTAACACTGCCTGTGATGTCACTGAAGAAGTGACTATAGCTTTATTCTGAAGCATTGTGTCTAGACCTTTGGTCCTACGAGACATCAGTCACTCAAGGTACTCACCACTGGATTCAATTAATCAAAGCTTTAATTCAATCTGATGGTCGGGCCTCCCAGCTCTAAGCCTTTGAGTGGGTTTTAAGAGAGATGGAGTCTACTGGTGTACGGCCCGGTGTGGATTTAATGACTCTCCAGAGGTCATAGGTTAGACGCGCAGAGGTAGTTGGAGTGGTGACTTGGGTCTAGAATGAAACACAAATATATAAGCTTGCACTTGTGAATTTGGGAAAATGTGCCAGGAAGTAGACATTCAGCTACTCACCTATCAGCTTCCATCAGAAACACAGGGATAATCCTATATGTGTGCTCATGTGTGTGCACGGACACCCACAGAATACAATGCCAGAAGCCGACCTACAGTAGCAGGAGCAGACAGTTGTGAAATGCGGTGTGGATCCTCCTCAGTCTCATAAATAATGGACATTGGTGAAGCATCTGTCAACTTTTCTGTCAACCCTGTTCCAGATGGGAGTCAGACAGGACAGGCCAGGTCAGAGCAGCGTGTTACATACACATAACAAACCTCCATCCAGTGTGTCTTATGCACCCGCACCATGTTTACATCAGCCCACTGACACCCGCACTCACCTCCGAGCCTCAACCTATCTAGCTGATTTATTAGGTCCTGCACCCATCCTCCTCAACCATTTCTTCTTGGACCTGCTCTCCACTCACACACAGAATGTAATCATCGCGAGCAAAAGTGCAAGCATGCTCTGAAGACCTCCCCTTGGTTCCATAAATAAAAGAGTAAAAAATACATTTCTATCTAAATACACAAATCTCTCAGAGTAAGCCCATCCGTAGCACCTCATCGCAGGGTGGTGGGGAAGTGATAAACACACTCCTCCACTGCCTTCAGTCTTTGTTGACTTAAATATGGCACCGCTCGCTTCACACTAAACACTTGCTGTGAGTTCCTCTCCCAAAGTAGCCGCGGACATCTGGCTCAGAGAGTTCTGGATGTGTTGACAACAGTCACGAGGGCAAAGGGAAGGGACAGTGATCAAGCAAACGAGCGAAACCTGGGGTGTGTGCACTGGAACACATTTCAACAGCGGCTGGGTCTCTGTCTTGCTTCCCTTCCCTGCTGGCAGCTGGGTGGTAGGATGGGTGGATGGGGTGCTGCCGGGTGGCGGTTACTGTACGGCTGCTTTATGGACTAAAGCACCGTCTTCCCGGCCTTGTCGTAATAGAGGATTCAGCTCATAAAGCAGCATCATGATTTCCAATAAGAAGAGTTAGGGGAGAGTAATGAAGGTGTAAATCACCTGAGCCATTCTTTTTTTTCCTTCTTCTTCTTTTAATCTGACATTGGCAGTATCTCTCCCGCACTCTCTTTTTTTTTTTGTTCTGTCTGCTCCCTCCTCCCCGACTCCCCCTCTCTCCCTTTGCAGTAATGGAAAGCCTGGCACTCTGTAATAAAGCAGAATGAGCAGCAGTATTAGTAAACAGTCTCTGCAACCATTCAGCCAAGTCCAACTCCTTTATTTTAGTGTGTGTGTGCGAGGTGTTTTTTATACCCCCGTATGGTATTAGGGCTGTGGGCGCGGGGGCTAATGAATGAGGAGGAATGAGGAGTATTTAATTCTAGCCTGGGAGAGGGAGAGGCAGGGAGTGTTTGTTGGGGCTCCTCATAAGAACGCCTTTGTTTTCATTTTTTCACAGAGGCTCTGGACAAAAAGCCTTCTTCTTTTCAATGGCAGCGTTGGGAATGTAGATGCAAATGTGTTGCACACAAGCTTTGCACAGAGGAATAGGACCACACAGCCACCAGCAGGTCACCGTGGCTTGCCTCTCTCACTGGCCTTCCCTTAAATAAAGTCGTCATCAGATTTTTGAAATGGAGTCATGAGTTGCTTTGGAAAGCAGTCATTAAAGAGAGGGTCCAATACCCCTGAGTTAAAATGCCAGGCTTGGAATCATGTTAAAATGTTCATTCCTCGCTCCAAATCGATCGTATGGGTCCCTGCTCTCCAATATCCATGGTCACCTTTGCTATAAAGTAGGGTATTACTTATTTAATGCAGTGGGGTTTCATTCTGTGACCACTGAGGAGAGGAAGGAAAAGAAATGTATCAAGTGACCTCAAAACACAAAGAAATGATGGCGGAGGATAATGAAAGAAGTGGCTTGAATTTTCAATACATATGAGTTCATGAGCGAGATTAGTTTCTTGAAGTCCGCCCATGACATTGGGTTGAATTATTTTCCTCGTCTGCCTTTTTAACTCCTGGTGCCCAGCGTGGTCACGTTATTGCAGTATTGATTGTTTATCTGCAATGCTGTTGGGGGGAGGAAAAGGGGGTTTAGGGATAGAGGGGAAGGTGTCACAGGTGGAGATAGATAATTCAATATATCCCCTTTTGACTGCTGGTTTTGAATCTGGGGGTAAAACGAGGTGCCTGAACATATCCTATCTGGCAATAGTCCAAGTGTGAAATGGGAAATAGAAACTGGGGTGAAAACGTCAGTGCAATGTGGCCGCTGCTCGATAAGGCTGTCTCCTGTCTCCGAATAATTCAATCTCTTGCTCCGACCATTCTGGTAACTTGCTGGTGCCAACGTCGCCGTCCACCCACTCTCTGCCCCTGGGCCCGGAGCCCATATGGCCGGCTACAGTGTCTCTCCGTGACCTATGGCCGGGGCCTGTTGTTCAGCCAACCCCCCCGAGGAGCTTGGTAATTACAAATAAGCTGGAAGTCACACCAGCCACGAGAAAAGGTGAGTGTGATTAAGGATGTGTGTACAGCAAAGTTCAAGGGGTGCTCCAGTGGCATGCCAGCATATTGAATCGTGCGTCTCGGCAGGGCTCGGGAATCAAATGCTAACTTGGATCAATCAGGCTTCTTTGTTCATTAGAGTTCCCAGGAGTGGCAATAAAAAAAAAGCGACCCATCACAGCGCTCATTCCAATGATGAGGCCGCCGTCCCTCAGCGGTAACTAGCCGAGGTAAATAAACATGAGTCACAGTTAAGGTCAGAGGAGATCATGGCCGTCTGTTGTTCATCTCAGAGGACGCTTGAATCTGTTTTTGACGTGATTGGATTGAGAATTGTGCCCTCTTTTAAGCAGCAATACTGCAGGATTCATTCAAAATGCACGGCAACAAATGAAAAGCCAGAAAACATCCCCTTTTCATTTCTTGAGGAGCATCGCTAACAAAATATGTATTTATACAAGGCATTCAAATTCGGATGCCATCACAAATTGTGTGGCTTATTATTGAATCGTATTTATACAATGCGTATTACTTTCATTTGTTTTTATCCCAAGGCTGGGCTGATACCCTGGCAGAAGTCCTGCCTGTGACAAATGGCTTTCTCAACACTCGAATGCCTCAGTGGTTTTAGTTGGGTGCAGTTTGAGAGAATTTTGTCCAATTTAAGAACAGTCAAAAGCCATAGGATCAGTGAGCGTCATAGCTTATGAGTGTGTTTGAAGCCTCTGGTATTAATAATGTAAAAACGGTTGCTCCAAAGTGTCACTGTGTTGTTTTATGGTGGGCGTCCAGGAAAGGTCATTACTCTTAGTCGAGGTGGAGACACATTTCGCCTTTTATTAGGGCCATATTTTAGGTGTGTGATGTCTTTGTTTTAGCTCCATGTATTATTTAGTGTTGGTTTGACAATTGTGTTTGTAGCTGTCTTGTTACTGACCCGTTGTTACAGTCGATATATGCTTGAATGGAAATGTTTCTCCACGTAGTTCCCTCTCAAGTAATTGTCACAACGGGGAGACTGAGACAAACGTGGGAACACAACTCCTTCACCGATTTTCAATTCACTGCGCCAAGTTTGACCTTTGTGTAGCCCAATCAATGCATCTGCTTCCAGAGACGCGCTATTCGTTTAAAAACAACAGCTGTGACGTGATCTAATATCATGGTAAGGCAGTATTACAGAGGAAAGTTTTTCATCCAGAATAATAGCTTTTAATGATTTAATTGAATGTGAATATTATTCCTGTCGATGGCCTTTTGCTCCAGTGTTCAAGGCTAAATGTAAAGAAGCTGACACTTGTGCTTCACTGCACATGGCACACACACAAACACTTGGGAGGCAAACATTGATTTGCATAGAGACGGAGGCTCCCATAACCACCAGTGTGTTACCACAAAGGCCTCAGTGGGGAAAGCAGGAAGCCGCCAGTCCCTCCACTGAGACTCCCCCCCATCCTCCCTTCCCTCCCTCTCTCATTGTCAATCCCTCAGAATAAAAGCTGTGTAAGACCACACGGCCGCTGGTGACAAAACATGTGCTCTGGTGAACACACAGGAAAGCAAACAACCGAGGATGTCTCATCTGCTAACGTGTCACCGGATGAATGCCATTAAGCTATTATTTCTTTGCTCTTTATGTGCGAGGACGTCTCGTGCCCATTTGTTCTGCTGTCGAGCGAGGATGACCACATCTGTTTTCTACCGGCGCACTAGGCGTTATTAATCTTCGCAAAAGGACATTTAGCAAAATCAAACCTCCATTTATTAGCCCCCAGCGCGGGATTGGAGAACTGGCGAGGGGAGATAATGACTTTAAGCTCCCATTTAGCCAATTAATTCGGAGGAGTGGAATCAGAAACTGCACGCTAAAAAGTGAGAGTCTGTTGTTTATGATGACACAGTTCAGAGCCATATTTCAGGGCTGAAAGTCATTATTTGGCACTAGAGTTGGAACAAAATGATGCTTCCCTAATATACTAAGAGAATCTGGAGTGACTTCACAGAAGAGGGACCCTTTAAAATAATCTGCTGAGGGGATCCTCTTCAACTTTCGCCTCGCTCGGTGGTAAACAGAGATAAACACTGGTGCGAGTTCATAGAATCCCATCTTTGTTTTTTGTCAAAGTGACAACAGGGAGAAAGAAAAAGGGGGTGAGCTTTAAAACAGAGCTCTGTTTGGAGAGCTGGCAACCCACAATTTAGTCCAGACTGTGGAGACGTAAAATCAAGTGCACTAGAGGAAGGGTTACTTCAGGAGCCCTCGGTGGGTTCTAAACTGGGCCACTCAGACAACGATTGTGAGAGCCTCGGACTGAGTGATGCAGGCTCTGCTGAACGATGGCACGGTGGAAATAACTAGAAAACAGGGAAAATAGGGGGCTCTCATTGACTTGGCCCAGATTGTATGATTTATATGGGTTATTTGGTATGCATTTGGGCAGCCAGGCAAGGTAATGTGTTTGCAGTGAGCTCTGGAGCGGTGCAGCGGGATGAATGTTGTGGGCACACCCCCGCCTCTGACAGGGATAGTTGGAGCTAATTTGTTTGGATTCAGTCAAAGGCAAAGTCGCACATACCTGCATGTCATGTATGATCAGGAAATTGATGACCACAATTTGAGGGTTATGTACCAAAGCCTTATTTGTTGTTTATTTTTCAATTTTTCCTAAGTAATGTGCAGATTAACATTTGAAAATGTCCTTTTTGTTTAGAATAAATTGAAATGTTGGCAACACATTGAGAAAGTTAATGTGCTATTTAGAAGCAGAAAGGGGGACTTACAGAACCGTTAACTAAATCTTGATGCTATTCCAGTGTTGTAGGTTGAATCCTAATTTGGACTAGAGGACTCTGGTGTTTTGCAGTACAGTGCTGACATTCAGTGAGGAATTCGCTTCAGCTTTGCATTCCAATTTGACTGGGGATTTCCAGCTGTTTATTTGCATGCGTTTTATGAAGATGATTTTGCCCTCCTCAATCCGTAGATGTTTTTCATCTTCCTTTGTTGTAATAGGCCCCATCTGTCTGAAATCTCCTTTTTAGTGATCAATTTCCGCGCTTTAATCTGTGAGGCGTGTGTTTGTGTATGTCACATTAGAGTGGGTGGAAGTTATTTTCAAGACAATGCGGCAGTATGTCTAGACGCTGTTTCTCAGCTGAACAAAACATCAATACATATTGACAGAATTCTGTTTGGTCGCATCTGTATCCATTTTGCTGCAAAGACAAGGGACACACACGGTTTGTTTGGAGAGCAAAAGTTCATCCAGCGACCCACTTTTTGGTTTATTAGCCATCAGGGAACTCTGTTGTGAACCACTAACCCACATGGGCAACCAGACAAATGGAGAGCCCCAGATTTGGGTCGAGCATAGTGTTTTGCACTTGGGATTTAGCTGTACATTTCTACAGCGAGCGGCATAACATGAGTTGTGAATGACACCTTCTCTGAGGCTGAGCTCTCCTCACAAACTGAGGCGAGGTGGAGAAAGGGGGTGAGGTAGGGGAGGAAATGAGGAAGACAACGAGAGTAGATATGCTTGAACAACCTGCTGCTGACACCTCCGCACATTAGCAGCCTTTAAGGGTCTCCTCTGTGGATTGTAACATGACAACGTTACCTGTGGCACCAGTGCCCAACCTCCCCCCCCCCCCCCCATCTCCTTTCCCTATCTCGCTCCCACTCTTCTCCGTTGCTCGTCCCCCTGGCTGACATTCTCTTCTCTCACTTTTAATTGCACCCCCGGGGCTCTTTCTGGGTTGCTGTGGAAGTCTTTGGCTCAACGGGCGCGATAGGGTGCTTTGCCGTGTCGCTCATATCTCTCGTTAGGGAAAAGAAAATAAAAACAGAAAGAGAAGAGGGGGGGGTAGAAAGGGGGGAGAGGACAGATGTAGGCCTACTCCGAGAGGTCACTCCCAAGTCTAGATTAGGCTAAAATAGCACCCAGGCCTATTTTGTAACAGCACATGTGCACTGGAGAGGCCATTAGCTGGCCAGATCCGATATGTATTGACAAATGCATTTGTGTGACTCTCTGCACGCCTGGCTCTATCTTCGTGGCCCTGTGTTCGATAAAACCAATAGATACATTTAATAGCTAATTGTCCAGATTCAAAATGTTATCCCAAGCAATTATTTGAGCGTATAATCATGGGGCATTTGAATATTGGCAGCATACACATTAATCTTGCTTACCCAGGAGCCAAGCACAATGCAGTATCATTGCTCGATGGGCGACTCCACACAATCTGTGACAGGCAATTTAAAGCAATTTACTTTTTTCATTTTTTCATCAAGCACTTTTTTTTAATGCAATTAAATGGCACATGATATGAAGCGAAGACGGGGCAGGCGAGAGAGCGAGACAAAGAGAGAGTGAGCGTGTGTGTAAAGAGGGAGAAAATAAAGGCAGCCTTGTGCTTGTTGTAAACACTGCCTCTTAACTGGGAGAATATAATTATGGTGTCATGTTCTATTACACACCTTCATTATGACGATGGTGCTCCCTGAGAAAGTGAACAGGGACTGACAAGACCTGTGGCTCCTTTTCAAAAATCCCCTCCAGCGACAGGGATACATGGAAGATGGCTCTGCGACAGAAACGCAATCACTTTTCCATGTCACCTTCTTTACAAATCGTTTTACTCTTGTTTCTATTTCTTTAAAGGAACATTCAGGTTTATAGGTGTATGGTTGGTGGTTATGTTCCATTGGTTTAAGTAACATCACGGCACCACCACGACTGACTTTGCAAGGTGTATTCAAAGGAACAGAATGCCAATGCAGAAATGTCAATAATAATCAGTAATACAACTTTGCCATTAACTGCAGTAATTACAAAGGTCAAAGTTGAACCAGGGCTTCAGTCTATGAACTGTCATGGATGCCTAACAGATTATGTTTCTTCTCCAATGCAATGTTGACTGCTCGTGTTTCATGACCTTCTGTCACCTAACCACTGTTTCTAAGTATTTATTGTTATCATTAATTTAGGTGATACACATTTTGCCATGGAAAGCGTACACGAGCACTACAAAATAGATCAAAGTCCTAAAAAATTGGAAATCCTCGCTCTGTCTTTCTTCCGACTTCACTCTCATACATCACAAATATAAATAGGCAGGCATTTTGTCGTAGCCAATGGGCTACATGTGGCAGCATAACATTCTTAACCCAATGTGACATTTTTTGACGTAGCAAAATAAAGCTTTAGCTGACATACTCGTGGTCCATGTCAAGAGCATTATCAGGGCAGGAGGCTGTACAATATGGCTTCCAGGGTATGACAAATGTGGTCAAGGGGCGAGCACTCCTTAGGGACGGCAAAGCCTTCCATACAGTGAAAGCATTAGCTTTCCACAGTGACATTATGAAGAAATCTATTGAAAAGGCCGACTTCCCAACTGCTGGGGGACTCGAGGTAGAAAGCTTCATGAGTCCACCCAAGAGACCGACTGGTATTTCCAACTGCGCCGAAGCCTACAGCAAATCAATAGCTCAAAGTCCCACATGCTCTCACCAGCGTCAATTAAGTAAATTCATAAAGTCGAGTGCACTGGGAGTTGAGGGAGGAGAAGGAAAAAAGGGAAAACTAGAGAGCGAGAGCAGGAAAAAAGCATCCAGTCATGTAGCAGATTTGGATAGGAAACAGAGCTTCTGCCATGAGAGTTGTGGCTTAGCGAAAGTGGAGAGTGGTGGTCTAAAAGAGACTATTTCTCCACAGGCATTATTAAGAAGCCTGACAGTCCATCTCACTTTCACCTGCCTCCATCAGCACACGCACTGTTGACCCGGGAGTCTTTCCCCCCCACTTGCTGAGCCAGGCAGAGGACACATGCAAAGTGACTGGCTTTCAGCAAAAAGCCCAATGATAATGCATATCAGCTCAGGCCTATGCAAGCAAAGTAGGCAGGGGCAGGGGGATGGGGATGGGATGTGGCGACGAGAGGGGGGGGCGCGCGCTATAAACTGCAACGCATGAGGTAAAAGAGAAAGATGGGACCTAACCCTCAGCTTCAACCGCTCACAATGTGCCTCATAAGGGGAAAGCAGGGCATGCCTTGGCTGCCTCTGGAAGACAGGTAGCGTAATGGATGGGCCAGTCTCCCAGCCTGACTGCTGACGCTGCTCTGACAGGACGTTTCTACCTCTCCTTCACTCCCTCTCTCCCCGTTTGCCCCGTAGTGTTGTCACGGTAACTACATCTGATTTCAAGAACTTTGCGTGTTGTGAATTTCTACCTGGCCGTCACATCTAGAGGGCATAAACAAACACTGCGATTGGAATTTGTTTAAAGAATAGACGAAGTGCATTGAGGCAGTTTGACGTGGACAGGTTTGGCCCAGAATCTACAAAGTCTTTCCAAGCAGACGTGCAATCATCCACTCTCGATACAAAAGCAGCATTGATGTTGTTGACTTAGGAGCAACTTGAACCACAACCAGTTGCGAAACTACAGAGGTAGTTAGGACTGTCAGCACTCGACTCAGAACTTGTACAATAGTAAACAATGTCTATCAAACATTGCTCTTTGATTTCACCTTTCCACCAGCTGTGTGAGGCCTGCAAACTGCCGCATTGTGAGGAGCGGTTTGCAAGCATCATTACATGAAGTTGGACTTGGTGCACTTAGGGATGGTCTTGTAGTCAAAGAAAACAGTCGCCATGAAACGGTGCCAGTTGAACAGACAGAGCCACATAGCTAAAGGCGGACACATTTATCGAACTCTTTATTGTGTTTTGAACTGAACCCTCCCGCAAACAGCTTGGCGAGAAATGAAGCTTCTGTATTTCGTTTTTTGAGCCAACAAAGACACCCAGCCGACATCAATACCCCCGTACTAAAGTTACTATAAAGCTTTCTCATTCAATGCTGGCAGACACCTGTTTGTAAAAAGGTTGTTCTGTGACATTGCTTGGCGGTTCGTCTTTATTTCTGTGGTCTCCGATTTTCAGATACTAAACTTAACGCTAGTATCTAAGAGAAAATTGTGGTATTGTGACAGGACTCCTGCTTCTACTCCCCTTCCTGCACCTTTCCTCTTTCTTCGCTCCACTTCCCTCACTCAGTCTGTCTGGCTCTGCATGCAGGTCAGGGTATTTAATTCATGTCCAGAAACATTGTTTCCTAATTCCCCGACATACTGTGCGAGGAAAGACTTGCCATACATTGGTGCTAGATTGCATCCTCCTCTCCCCCACACGCCCCCTCTCCCTCCACCCGCCTTCTGAGAGTGTGCGATACCGAGGAACGTTGCAGACGCTCCCCAGCGGGCCCACTGATAACCCTCCTACCAAGCCCCAGCCGAGGAACACTGGCGGCCTGGATATCTTCCAGCCGCGAGGAATAATGAGAACAAAAGCAGAATACACGGCCTTCTTTCTCTTTCTTCCTACCCCTCCTTCTCCTCCACCTCCGTCCTGCTCTGTTCCTCTTGTTCCGTTTCCTTCACATATTAGCCAGCGCGTTCTGCATTGGCTCAAAAGGAAAAGGAGAAATGATTGAGGGACGGAAAGCGGACAGATTCCACTGCTCACATCAGAGCCCTATACTCTGTGGTTTGCAAACAGTGATTTTGTTCGCTATCTTTACACTGATGTTAAGGTAATAAACTGGAGTTGACATTGCCCCGGGTCTCCATTGGCATTCAGCTGGGTTTGATAACAAAGTGTGCCCAAGCAGATTGTTTAAAAAGATAGAACAGGCCGCTCCACGAGCCTTGCACTCTATTAGATGTTGGTTCAGGGGCTTAATGCAGATAAAGTAGCTCAACACGTGCTGTACAGGATGTAAGCCAATACATTGATGTGTAATATTTCTAATCTGATATTTATCAGGTTAGGCAGTACTCAGCCTGCCCATCAATCACTTGACTGACAGTCAACATACAGTACGAGTGTGCACATGAATGTATAGCAGGGCGGGTGTGGATGGGAATGTGTGGACGTGTGGCAGCAGAAAGTCAACCACTGAGATACAGATTTCAGATCAGCTCTCCAGCTTTGCCTTTATCTGTCACATGCCTCTTTTTCACCAGGAGATGATTACCCACATGTATTTGTCTATTTAACCCATTATTGATGTATTCTTTAAACAATGTATGTATTTATTTTTATTTGTTGATACATGTTTTACTCTAGGAAGGCTTTTTCGTGTAATAGTCAAATGTAATTCGTCCCCTTAGACCTAGCATTTTTTGGAAATATGTAATTGCAGAAACTAGGAAACAGTCTGAACTCAGAAGATGGAGACGGGAAAGAAAAGCATTTTTTTCTTATAGTGAAATACATTTTGCTTGATTTAATTTGATGATTCAATTGATTGCATTATTTCTTATTTAAAGTGTTGGTTCATGGTTAACTTATTATATACCTAGCCCTAACAATTTCATAGATACATCTCTATTGATTTCCCCTCCCCATCTTGACTTGGTCCTTACTGAATTTTACTGCATCTTCAGAAAGCCTGGAACACTGAGCTGCTTTTGAGTGCAGGTTAGGAAAGTACAGTAACGAACCACTGCTTCCCCTCCTGATACTGACACTCTGTTTTTCTTTGTAAATGTTCCAGGTGCTGTTTTTCCGCCCCATGTGACTGAGAGGAGCCTTCTCTGCTTCAATAGATTACAGCATGTGGACTGATCCGATACTCTGACCAAGAACCACTGGACATAGACCACTGCAGGGGGGAGAAGAAGGCTGTGGTGGTGTGGCCATGGATAGAAGGAGAGTTTGCGTATTGATGGTGCTGTGGGTTATGGCCCACCTCAGCTCTCCTGGTCACGGGCTCAGGGCCCTGCGGAGAACTACAGGGGGGCACAAGGGGGCCGCAGGACTGACGGGTCAAGACGCCAATGGAGTGCCGCTGAGGCGATCCAAACGTGGATGGATGTGGAACCAGTTCTTTTTGTTGGAGGAGTACACCGGGTCCGACATGCAGTATGTCGGAAAGGTAATTAAAGATCTTTTTTTTTCCTTTGTCAGACACACAGAGGACCTCAATGCCACATCAGTTTTACACCGAAGTATTATTACATCCAATAATCAAACAAAAGCACAGGGATAATAACATCCCACACCTTTGAGACATATTTAATTAGTCAGATTAATTAGCAAAACTGTGTTATTTTCCACAAGTGACCACAATAGTCTGTTGTCTCATGTCTACAGAATATTGTATCAGATCAGACTTTGTTCATTATTTGATGAGATGACTTCCTAATTCAAAATAATATTTTTTTTTTACTATGAACAAAATACTTCATATAACAGATCACATTGCATTTACTGAGAGTCAGGTGCCTGTTTATCAGAAGTGTCCCTGGGATCAGTTCTAAGTAGAAGAGTAATAAATAACAATGCATTAGATGAAAGAAATCTAAATTCTATTATGGGACCAATCCAAACCTGCTGTTTTCAGTTTGTTCAGAATGACTAAAGGAAGCACTGCGTATTTGATTTGAGCAGCTAACCATCTACTACAGTTGAAAGAAAAAGAAAGGATTGTCTCAAACTGATACTCAAACTGCATCATTAGAAACCCGAAGATACTCTCTGCGCGGTTTTCCGTTGCGAGTGAGCTCTATGAAGTCCATCTCACAAATTGTTAGTTCTGTAACACGGTGCATCAAATCTGCAGTCTCCCCCCCCCACAGTCTGAGTGCTCTCTTCAATGTTTGTTTATTCTTCTGGGATTTTTTTTCCTCGGAGCCACTGTCTACACAACAAAACATGAACTTTTCACATGCCGGCATTTGAAAAGTAGCTTTTTTAGATGATTAAAAAAAAAAATTCTCATTACAGTATGTAGTCTTATCGATACATATTTATGAAGTTCTACTATTTTTCCGTTAATCCAAATGAATGCAAATTTAACCAAATACTGCTTTATTTGCATTTTACAGTCCTAGAACAAACTGGATTTGTGATACACAATTTTTAAAGTTGATTTTTTAGCAAAAAGGGGGACAACCTAACTACCTGTGGTGCCTTTTCTTAGTAGCATAATGGATTCATGGATAATGTGTTCAACCTCTATTAAAGGAAAGGAATTGTTCCTAATGAGCTGCTTTAAAATAAATAACATCCTATTACTGTTTCATTCTGTCTCTGCAAATACAAGAATCAACCCATCATCGGAGAGTAGACATGACATGATACGCCGATCGGCTAATGCTCATGAATGGGACTTCCTTCCATCCATCCTCAGGCTTTGTTTGCTGTCGCCTGTCCGATACATATTGTGCTTGCTGTCATCTTTGCGGCTGCTTGCGTGATGTCCATTCCACTCACATCATGCCGTCCGAGAGCGGCTGTCTTGCCCGACAGTAAAATATGACTTCCTCCGAAGGTATTATTTGTTCAACAACATGAAAACATAGTGTCGACCCAGATAACATTGGGGAATGTACAAGAAGACGGGCCAGCTAATGCTTTACATGCAGCGGAGCGGAAGTCACGATATCAGTCTCCTCTCCCACCCTACTGTAATTGAGGAGATTGTGAAGCGTGGGGGCAAGGTCAGGACGAGTGAGAAAGGAAGAAAGGGGGTTTTGTGCGAGGAGTTGAATGGGGCTGGTGCTTTGCATTCCGATCGTGTGTCCATGGAGGATAGAGTCGTCCAACCAAATGAGATTCTGCAACATACGTCCTCCCAAAGTGAGGGTTGACTTTCAGCCCCTGTCTTAAAGGATTACAACGCTCAATATGGTATGAGGCGGGCAAATACGAGAAAGAACAAAAAAGTTGAAAAGAACAAAAAAAGAAGTGAATGAAGATCAGAAGTAAGTACCGAGCATGATCAAACCACTTCGTCTTCAGAGCACGCTGATTGATGTGCCACTCGTCCTTTAAGCTTGTAAAAGGACTAATAGCGAAAGAAGAATGGATTATCTGAGTGTGGTATACACTTAGAGAACCAGAGGCTTTGGCCTAAGAGTCCGTCTCCTGAAGATGCCATTAAGGCATCAACCTTCGAGCACCACACTTAATCATGACTCTGAACGCTTGTTGTCCCCCCCCCCCAAGTACATGCAGCTGGGAGCTTCTCCACAGTGTTAGCTCGCTAGCCAGTTGTCTCATAGGATTGTAGTTGGTGGATCTTATCTGATTGCAATTACTGTTTGTTAATTGCTTGATTAAGTACAAGTGATGAATAAGGCCCTAAACGGTATGAATAGCTTTTGAGTTGAACACGTGCCTCAACAAAGAGAACAACCATCTGCATCCATATCCTCAGGTGGAGGCCATATCCGCATCAAGTGGGCCTGAAGAAAAAAACAACAATACCAGAAACACAAAAGGGAAGGCTTTTGTCATTGCAAGTGACATCATTGCAACCAGAGAACACAGCAGGGAACAAAACCACTTTTGTTAGTGGAGAAAAAAATGAATTGGAAATAACACAATGGCAGGTTATTATAAACAAGGGAGCAGCTTTTGACACACAGTAAAAGATAGAATGATGAAACTACACTTGAATTACAACATCCCGTCTCCGGTTATTTGGTAAACTCAATCTCCCCCGGTTGCTTTTTTTCAAAGGCGTTATCGAGTTGTGAAGTGCTAACAAATGAAAGTTTAATCTTTCCTGAGCAAGCATAACAATGGCAGTTGGAACAGGAAGGAATTAAGGGAAGCGATCGAGATGAAGGGGAACAGGAGACTCCACCGGTGTCTTGTTGTGGAGCTGGTTGGCTGCTAATCTTGATAATCTTGCTGTATTGCCCAACAATTTATTTTTTTCCTGCAGGAGGGGGAATCGTACACTGCCTCTCATTAGCACGCGAGCTGCATACAGGCCTCCGAGGGTCCGCGCTGTCACTGGGGGAAGAGAATATTTGTTTATTTCATTATTTCTTACTTTACCAAAGGGCACACATCCACTGAAAATGGTTAATGGCCTGTGGTTTAGGAGTGTTTGTGCTGTACTATCATATCTCATAAAGTATTTACAGCCCCTGATAGGCCCCAGTGGTTCTGGGTCTGCCGGGTAGACTCTTCAACACAGTCCCTAGCAAGTGAGCAATGTTCTCTGAATGTGAACAAACACACCAGCGTGCACACACACACACACACACACACACACACACACACACACACACACACACACACACACACACACACACACACACACACACACACAGACACACACACACACGTCCGCCTCCAGTAATGGGCTGGAAATCAGAGGAAATAAAAAAGCGGCAGATGAACACAGACATAATATTCTTCCCAGTCCTGAATACTCAGCGGTTGAAGCGACCTGGGGGAAAAGACTCAAGCGTCTTATGGCAGCCGAGCGGAAAGGTGCAAGGATTGTTTGTTTTTGTTTGTTGGGGGGTGGGATGATTGTTGGTCTCTGTTCCCCCCCCCCACTACCAGCTGCTCACCTGGCATACCAGCTGCTCACCTTGGCAAAGAGGCAAGGAGTTTGCAATATGGCGCCGGGCTGGCTGTACCCGCGCCATGGCAACCTCTGCTGTCTCCAGCCGCGGCTTGGAGCACACATTGGCAGTGTTTGTTGATTAGGCGATAAGTTCCTGCGTGTGTGTTGGGAGGGGGCGACTTCAATTATGCTCTTCTCCTGCGACGTGTGAGCAGTGGAGGAAAGGGTGTGATGAGGTCATGCAGCGACGAGGCCCGGCAAACATCTGTCTGACAACGTTGCAGGGGGAGAGGCGATGTCGGCGCGAGATACTTCGACATCACTACAACATCTTGCAATTGTTTTCATGCTATCGCCTGCCCACTACTGTTTGAACACCCGTTGATTTTGACGGGGTGAGATTAATTCATTTCTTATCATCAAACAGCCAAGTTGGTATCTACCTTATGGACCCCATAGATAGTTTTCATGTAATTATACAATCTTAAAGGTCACCTACTGTGCAAAATCCACTTTTTTATTTATTTTATACAGAAACATGTGTCCCCCTCTGTGTAAAGAGATTCTGAAAATGTCAGGAAAAAATATTTGATAACTTTTTGTCCTGATCCATTTATATAAAAACCTGTCTGAATCATAACGATTTTTTTGGCTTATGTAGCCATTAGCCAATCACCAACCAAGGTAACCCCCCCAGCCCCCCCACCCTCCCCCCCACCTTATGACCTGAATCTTCTCCTAGAGCACCATTGTATTATTTTTAACCAAATCTCTCTCCGAGGGGCGTGGGAAGGGGCTCCTTATTTTCATCTAAAGTAACAGACAGAGAATCAGCACTTTGGAAACAGGGCTGAGACAGAGGGGATTATGGGATGCTACAATGCATGATATGTTTGGTATTTCGAGCCAAACACTTCAGAGACATGTTTTGTATAAATCTGAGAACTATAATATATTGATGAAAAAGAGTACAATAGGGGACCTTTTAAAAAACGACTCCAAAAAAGAAACAACAGTGAGGACACGACCTCAGCTACGGCCCTGTAGCAAAGTAAACAAACTGTTGAGAATTTCTTTTAATTAAAAGATAACATGCTGGAAATTATGTATGGCACAAAGAACTAAAGATGTCAGAGGTCCACAAAAGAGGAAATATATGTTAAGGGACATTTCACCTTTAAGTCTCTGCAGCTCTGATGGCATATCGCAAGTTTACACATCAATGCACATTTGATAGGCTATTTTTGTGCGCAGTCTGAGGCTACCATCTGGCTTCATAGAAGGCAGCCAGTTCTCGACAGGCCAGGACACAAGGCCTTAAAGGCTAACTGGCTAATTGCCCTTAGCAGCCCATTTTCAGTGCCATCTTTTGGGCCTAACTTGAGTGAAGAACAAATGGCGGCCAGATCGAGTCTGCACTAACATTTGCTGCACTTGAAGCTGATTAATTTCACAAACAAAGACGGCTCGCTTCTAAGTTCTCACGCACAGATGTCTGATGAGTACCACTTCACTACTGAGCCCACTTCAAACTGAAAGATGGAGCACATAGGAATAGAAATAAATATCTTCTACTGTGAAAAAATGCCAACCATTTGAAATCACTGCTGAGAAAGCTAATTGAGTGGAGGGTTTTGAAATATATAGCATTGTATTGATGATATAATGGTTTCAGTAAATGAACATTAGTTTGCTTCACAGCTGATTCACTGCCAAGACATATTTTGTAGACATGTTTGCCTTTGAGCCTTATTTTCCTAGAACTCCACTCATTTCAAAGAATCTCTAACTCAAGTTTCATGTTTGATTTTTTGAAAAAAAATCACTTTCTCTTGCAAAAGTTGTTTTTAAAGAAACAAGAAGAATATATTTAGATTACATTAGTTAGGAAAACATAATTTATGCGATTAGTGATGTAATTATCATGTAAATATGAAGGGACCACATCACTTTAAGAGTAGAAATGGGAAAAAGCTATTTGTCCCAAAATAAGACCATAGCAGCCCATTTAAACATCATTAACACACCGTGTCACATCTGTCCTCATTGTGTATGACTTCCTTTATGCTTTATGCTAAACTAAGCTTATACTGGCTGTAGTCTACTTTCTATAAAATATGAAAGTGGTGTAGTTTTCTCATCTAACAATCTGCAGGAAAGCTTTTCATTTTAGAAGATGAGGATATTGGGCCACTATTATAGACAGAATGACTTGATAAGATGGATTTTTCTTTTTTCGTTTCCTCTTTCTTTCTTTATAAAAAGACCAGAAGTCTCTGTGTTAATGGCTATAGCGTCATGCTCTCTGCCTTTTTTACGATTCGGTACCATAGGAGGGCAAAGGAGAAAAGGCTAGCTATTGATGTGCCAGAGCTTCTTGGTGACCATACTGAATGCACATGTGGCTTTCTGTTCTCCCCCTGTGACAGTTTAATTGTATTTTCGATATAAATTGATCAGAGGGCCATTGTGGATGCACGTTGGGCTCCCACATTGATTTCCGGGAGAGGTTTTTTTTTTCTGCTCTTAATTTGAGTAGAAGGGTTGCAGTAAATGTTCCTCACCAGCAAGGTGGGCAACTGGGAGGGACAGGGTCATTGCAGCGGGTGATGGAGTTCGATACTGCCTTGTAATATCCTTGAGGGGAACGAGGAGGAACTCTTGAGACCACAAGAACTCTCTGTTTCCATAGAAATGACAGTCGACACAGCATATGTCACACTGTCTATCTCACATCTCTGAAAGAGAGGTCTCGATGGTTATTAACTGAATTGTTGTGCCGGCTGAGATAGGCAGCTTGATAGACAATCATAGGAAAGGACATTGCAGCTATAACAGCGGGAGAAAGATAATAATGTTGAAGTGGATTGTTTTCAGCCAACTGAGTCTCTGTTGGAAGCACGTACTGTAAAGCAGAATGGTAAACAAATAAAAATGCGCAGGATATTCTCTTGGCTTGGTTAGACGGAGGGAATAAAAATAAAATGAGAGTTGTTGTGACCAAAATACAAGTGGTTTAATGAAACAGTGCGCCACTCCAGATCCTAATCCGAAAAGATACTGAAATTCTGTAACACACCCGACCGGCTCGGTGAGACAGACAGAGAAAGGAATGAAAACAGTCATTTTAACCAGCATTCAAGCAGGCGAACAAAATAGTGTTAAAGATGCTAATCCACAAAGCTGTTCGTCTCACGTGCCAGCTTTGCCCTGATATAACAGCATGAATTAGTAAAGCCTCCGAGCACCTGGGATGAAAAGCTTTTTAATATATGATGAGAAGGGAGACTTTGCAATGTGCTCCCACGTGACCCAGCTGGAACGCACAATATCCCCCCTCAGTCTGTCCACCGGCACAGCCAGAAACGCTTGTAGACACAAATATGCATTCGAACTGTCAAAATCAAACGCGGTGGCTCACTTGAGTTAACGAGGTGTCAACAGCACACATAGGAATCACGTACTTGTGCCCACTCGTCGGCGTAAACATTCGGATGGCCACGGTTTTTTACTTTGAAAACATGTAACCTCTTTTTGCCCTTTGCCTCCCCCTGCAATTATTACCGTGTCCTTGGTTATTAAAGAGGGGAATGGGAAGTGGGCAGGAAAGTAGTGGGAGGGGAAAATGACTGGACAAGCTTTTGATGAGTTCCCGGAGATAAATATGTTGGGGGGATTTGGTGGTGGAATTAAAATGTCAGCGCATGCTAAGCTGCTGTTCATGCAGAAAAAAAATTAAACAGGAGATGGAGAGAGAGAAAGTAAATAATAATGAGAAGCTCCACAGACAAGTGGACACTGGTGGTCCTCTGGCATGTTGGTCATGTTGCTGATCCATCAGGGATTGGCAGGCGGCGGACGTGAGCGCAGTCATGCTGGTACTTCACAGACTTCGACCCACTGGCATTCTGTTTTACAGCACTGTGAAAATGCCACGGTGGCCCTGCGGTAAGAAGCGTGATGACAACCTGAAAGTGCAATGCCAGTAAAATGCAACATAAATGCTCCGACTCTGTGTTTTCTGCTCGGCAGGATACGAATTTTCACAGATGACGCGATGACAGTTTACTAAAGATGATATGAATCTGTTAAACAACACCAAACACACTTATCAAAGCTGTCACTGCTTCTTTGCCAAGACCCAGATTGGTCAGATTGCTGATATGTGCACAGTGTATCAGAAATATTTAAGCGGGGAACTGTGATTTTACTTTGTAATTTGATTCTGTTGACATCTTTGGTACTAAGTGATTTAGGCTTAGATGTTTGTTTTTGTTTGCACTTCACTTCTCGGTGATCACCTGTCAATCAAACGGTGCAGCGGGTGCTCTGATATTTGTCTTTTTTCTTGGACTTTATGTAGATGAGGTTTCTGTTCACCGTGGCTATTTCTGCTCATAGCAATTTGAAGATATGTCTCTGGAGAGAAGCTAGCTGACATTTGGTGTTCATAAGAGCACATTAAGCAAATGTAAAAGCTTTCATAAAGTGAACTTTGAATCACTGTTGTGCTTTAACAATTAGCAATAGAGAGCTGCAAAGTGGAAATGTATTAGAATGAAAACGCCACAAACTGTTGCTTAAAATTGTTGTATGGTTCTGCAGGGATCATGATTCTTTTTTTTCTCCCCACAGCTTCACTCGGATTCAGATCGAGGAGATGGGAACACGAGGTACGTCCTCACAGGGGAGGGGGCCGGGTCTCTCTTCAGGATAGACGAGAAGTCTGGGGATATTCACGCCACCAAGAGGCTGGATCGGGAGGAGAAGGCCTACTACATCCTCCGGGCCAAGGCCGTCAACCGCTTCACCAACGAGGCGCTGGAGGGGGAGTCCGAGTTCATCATCAAGATCCACGACATCAACGACAACGAGCCGCGCTTCACCAAGGACCCGTACATGGCCAGGGTCCCTGAAATGTCTGACATCGGTAAGCTCTCGACGTATATTCCTGATAATACCATTCATTGACTTCTTTAAAGATTCAAGATTCAAAGATGCACAAAGCTACAGGGCAGAAATGGCAATGACATTCTTCTGACCTGAGCTCCTCCAACAATGCAACATATATAATAAAATACAAAATAAAAAGTAGTGCAAAAAGTCTGTATACATGTCAATAGAATATGGGATATGTACAAGAACAGAATATGAAATTAAATCATGTAAATTAAGACACAATTAAATACGGTTTATTCAACGATAACAAAGTAAGACAGTTTTTCCAAGGATAGAAAAATAATTATACTCTCAATCTGTTTTATACCTATTGCACATCTATTATGCGTATGTGTTTGTCCGATGATGATGTGCCCACGTAACAATCTAACTGAATAAATAATTAAATATCACATATGTTAGCTGACACAGGCCACTGTATCCATACAGCCACCCCAACCCCAGAGATATTTCTTCCACAAAGGGAAATTAAAGATTGAATTGATAAAACAAAAACTAAATGCAAAAACAGATTAGCAAATTAATAACAGTAATTAAAATAAATATTTTCTGTGCACAGCCGGCAAAGAGAGTCGCATTCAGTATGTGAAAACAAATGTATTAATCAAAAGCACACAATAATTACACGAATGAAGGTGTTTATGCAGCTGGATTAAAAGGCTTATGATTCAGATTGGATAGAGACATTTCAAAATGGCAGACTTACTGGATCAATGGGACTTTATCAATCATAATAATGATGCAGGCTTAACATAGAGGGCCCGGCTAATTAAATGAGACTAGAAGCTGTTTTATGTGCCGAAAATAAACAAGGTAAAGTGTTTCTGTCACGGTTACAGCACTGGTGCAGATAATCTTTTAAATACAGTATTGTATCTTATTAAAACTGTATTTAATTGAATTACCAGCAGCTGTTTCCTCATAGTGAATAACTTCAGATTTCACTTCTGCAGGGTCTGATTCTTAGACCATTTTCTGTTCACATTATCATTCCTTCTTGTCATTCGGCTCCAGATTAAACTTTAATTTACTGTGCACTTTAGCTCTAGCTCTTAGTCTAAAAGTACACAGTGAACTCATGAATATAGATACACAATATAAAAAGGCTCCTAATCAATACTTGCATGAAAACATGGTTTGAACTCTCTGTTCTGTTCTGCTGCTGTTGAGCTTTGGAGGCTGAGGGACATCGGTCCTGCAGCCCAGACATGTGACAGAGTTGTCACTTGGTTCAGTAAGCCCAAGAGAGAGGCCAGCACTTATCTAAGGGCAGCACGGGTGCCCATGGCAACAACCGAGGTGTGATGTCACTGGTTGGCAGAGCATGTGTTCACGAGTGACTACGTCCAGACACTGCCCCTTTAAATGTGACATACACTTTGAGATGTATTATCGTCTCACGGCTCTGACATTCTCTTCTTTGGACTCTTGTGCTCGGACGACTTTGACGCGCCCCTCCTTTGACGCGCCCCTTCTTTGACATCTGAACGATTACACTTGAGGTCATTTACTCCCCCTGCACAAAAACTGCGATCGTTCCTGACTTTGTTTGTCAGAAAATTATTTTCTCCGAAGCTTAAAGTCAGCGATGAGATGGCTGATGTGGATCAGTGATATTTTTCTAAAAGCCGCCGTGTCAGAAAAGCCTCTTTGAGTCTAATTCCCTAGTTAAAGGTATTAGTCATCAAGGTTCGGTGAACTTACTCAGGAATCCTCCGAACTGTCACTTACAGCAAATCAGACAGCCGTGGTCTTTCTCTCTCTGCTTTTTGGTTTTACAGTTTCTTTCCCCAGAACATCCGTCACCCATACGAATGACATTGATTTTAAAAGGAGGGAAACTCTCCCTGTCACCCCTTACAGATCAGAGCTGACATCAAATTAGTGAAGTTTCACAGGGCCGTTATCCCATTGTATTTCACAATTCTATATTTATACCACTTTGCCATTAAATATTTCTACTCAATTAATTTTCCTCTGCATGTAATGAGGCAACACTTGGCCCCGCAAGGCGCCATTTGGGAGGTAGCACTTGGCTAACCGTTTCCCTTTGTTCTACTGAAATAGGGCTTCAGCCTCCCTGGAAGTGAAAATGGATCACAGTCTTTCGCCTACGATCAGATATTTGGCTTCTTAGACACTACAGATCTGTGGATACACTAATAGGCTTCTTGGGGTTTGCAAAGAGCCGGTATCGGTGGCGCTGCTATGCTTAGAGAGATATACTTAGAAAAATACATTAGGACTTATCGATTACTCATGAAAATCAATCACGTGTGAGGGTATAAGTGGCCGAGGATAAAGATTGGTTGGGGTAATGCAAAGGGACAGAAATGCTCAGTCACATTCTGCAGGATTAGAAGAGGGTCGGACACCTCGTCAGAAGGTGCATCAGCTTGAGTAGTTACCCAGCAGTATTGTAGAGTTGATAGAAGTCATTGTTATGAATCTTCTTTCCCCCCCCCCCCCCACCAGGCACCTCCGTGATTCAGGTGACAGCCGCAGACGCCGACGACGCCACCTACGGGAACAGCGCCCGCGTGGTGTACAGCATCCTGGAGGGCCAGCCATACTTCTCTGTGGACCCAGAAACCGGTCAGTAGGAAAAAACAACTCACAAATACTCGTATTCAGCTCCCGGGTCATACTTTGTGTTTATTCCTCCAAGTTTGATGTAGAAAAAGAAATGGCTTTGCTCAAGGACTTTTGAGAAATGTGTATCCTGAAGAAAAAAGCATTTACGTCTTCGAATAAAGTATAACTAAAGCTTTTAGATGCTTCAAAATGGATGTTCTTTGGAATCGACTTTAATTTGGAATCCGGTTAAAAGAATGCTATTTTATTTATATGTGTTAGAAACACTACGGACACAAAAATGACCCATTCACTTTTATGTCTGTGCATTATTGAGATATGTACAGCTCCGGAGCAATACCATTTGATTTCAGAAATATATCAAAACAACTAAATCAAGTTTTGTTTGTTAGTCCTTCGGAATCCAAAGGCTAAAAAAATGTATTGTGAGTATAAATCCAGAAAAGAAAAGTCAAAGATTATACTGTCTCCCCACCAAGTTTAGCCTCAGTAGAACAGCATTCACTGCGGCCGTGCTTTCTGAATAATGTGCACAACTCTTCAGTATGTCTTCAGTAGAAAAGCTCTTATCCTCGCTGTAACAAGGCAACTGCCATTGCACTCTCCACCCGCATATGTAACCCACACCTTTACACCCTTTCATCTGGAGGTGGCCATTCTGCTAAAAACAGAACAAATCACTAACTGACACAGGAATAGAGGAGGCAAGCTGAGCTTTACCAAGAAAGAAAATTAAAACAATTTATCAGAAAATAACTCCTGGAAGGCTGTGAATTCTCCTTGAACTGAACCAAAAATACCAACACGTCTGCCTCCTCTCGCTGGCTGACAGGCGGGGGGGGGGATTTATAGTGTGAGTGGCAAATCACCAACCCCGAAAATGTAGCCGCTTGCTAGTTTTAATCATTAATGTACGCTTTGGAACACATCCCGTCTTTTTTGCTTAAACAAAAGGGAAACGACAAAAAAGGCATTTGCAGATTAGCGCGGGGATTAACAGTAATATGGTTTATCCCACATGTGGAATGTAAGCTGACATTCCCTTTTACACAAAGACATGCCTGGACATTACATTATAAGCAGGATTTGTTTCTCTTCTCCTCCTCGGTGTGTGTGCATTGTAGTCATTAGGCAGTAACAAAGGTAGAGCACACGCTTGCTTCCTTTCCTCGACGATCGCTTTTCTCGTAACACCGTGTTGTCCGTGAGATAAATTGCACATCATTAGGAAGAAGAATGGAAAAAAAGTTGAAGGGCCTTTTAAACAGCGTAGGCCAGTCTGATCTCAGTTTGAATGATGCACCACGTCTGTTTGATATGCAATGAATCATCAATTCAGAAAGTGATGAAGTTTGCAAATTAGTTTATTTAGGGTGAGGTTTAATTGTTTGTTTTACTTTACTCCCACTGAACCTCATCTGTCTGCCTCTCTCCCTCCACCTGCTTCTTTTTCATGCTGCTCCTAATTCCAACATGTAATAGAAGACATGATTTAAGACCGCCTCTGATGGGAGACGCAGCACACCTTTTGAATATGCTGCCAATTACTGCTTTACCCAGTCTCTGTCCTGACTCCAAACTAGACATCTAACATGTCAGAGCGCAGGAGTAAGCAACTTCAAGGCATTTAAAAGGCGGAATACTAACCGAGCCTTAATTCCAAAGGGGAGAGAAATGATGCTGAATGCATTTGGAGGCGAATGTTACGCACATTGGAGATTTAAAGGAATAAGCTGTGGTTTTGGCCCTTTGGTCCACTTACCAGTTAAATCACGAGAACACAGACTCCACAATGTGCTCCTGTGTGACCGCAGAGCTCACTTCCGCCGCGCCTCCTCGGCAAGAGAACTGACCTCTCTGTAATAAAATGTTCCTAGTGGTTTAATTATCTAGCCTGTAGATGCATAAATCTAAAAAATGAAATGTCATTTATTTAATATAGCTGATGCAGCCGGGCTTTTTTCCAGGCAAATACAGTGATCTTTGATACGCAGTCCACCTGTGGAGGAATATCATTATTTTTATGTCATAATAGTTGTTTGATTCGGAAAGGTTGAACCTGTCAGACTTGGATAGTTTGATGGTGACTTTAAGGCTGTGTATTTGCTCTGTTCAATATCATAGCTGCATTCACATAACATTATGAAAACATACCATGATATTTTAATAAGAATCAGTTTGAAGTGATATTGACCCATATGTTATGTTCCCGCTCACCCAAAATATATTTTTGCTGCCGCAGAGGACATTGTTGACCGCAGCTGAAGGGTCAGTGAGTTCACAGGTCCTCTTGTGCTGAGCGCACCTCAGAAAATGCATTCAGTTATATAAAGTGACTAAAACGGCAAATGAGGGGCTGGTGATGCATCAGAGTCTCTTTCAACTTCTAAGCAAAAGTGTTTAAAAGTTTCGTCCTGCAATTTTAATCAAGATCAGCTTTTTGTCATTTATAACAATCAAATTAAACATTGAAAAATGCGTTAAGGGCTGCAACTAATGATTATTTTCATTATGCATTAGTCTGTTGATTAACGTCTTGATTGCTTGACTACTAATTTTGTAAATAAAATGTCTAAGAATTGTGAAAAATGCCTTTGAGCCTCGGTTAATCCACCCAAAATATATTCAGTTTGATATCATGTACGCAAAGCAGCAAAGTCTTACATTTGAAATGCTGAATCAGCAGAATATTGACTGTTAAAGCTTTTCTATATAATACCGTTTTTATTTGATCTGAAACAGAAATTCAAGGGTTGTGATTGAGGGCTGTATACATGGACTTGACTTATTAGAATCTGTGCATTTCTCCTCAGGCCTGATCAAGACCGCCCTCCCTGGCATGGACAGAGAAGTGAAGGAAAACTACCAGGTTGTGATCCAGGCTAAGGACATGGCGGGGCAGATGGGGGGGCTCTCCGGCACCACCACGGTCAGCATCACGCTCGCAGACGTGAACGACAACCCGCCGCGCTTCGCTAAGAGTGAGTACAGGCCTTCTGGAACCCCCCCCCACACACACACACACACACACACACACACACACACACACACACACACACAGAGTGACCAATACTCAGCCCATGAAAACCACTTGTCACTGGGAGCCGGTGCCAGGCAGGCAGCCCCCATCTGGTGTCAGTTTCAAATGAATTTGGATTATTGCAGGGAGTTTTGTGCGACTAAGGCGGGCCTCTTAAAGGCAGCGAATAATTAAATATAGAGCCACATGACAGAGCGAGGGGTCCTGCAAAGTGCATCAGATCCGCCCTGTAATCCCTATTAAATGAAGAGAGTACGTTCACTGGCCTTTATCTCCCCTACTCTTCCTCTCTTTGTCTATCTTGTGCTGCCTTTAACTCCATAAAACCAATGTTCTCATTTCAGTGCTTCACCTCTCCTTGGTGAATTACCCCCCCTCCCCTCTTTTTGTAACCCTCTCACTCATCAATCATCAATTCTCCCTTTCTGCTCCCTTCCTACTCACTTTCAGTCTCGCACATTGTCTCCCTTTCTTCTCCCTCCTCCCACCCGTCTCACTTCCTCTTGTGCATCTGGCAAACGGGGAAGGCAGCCAGATCAGATTGACAGATTACTGGTGTCGTCGTGTTTCCCCTCAGTAACAGCAAGCTCACTGTGCACTGTACAGTGGGCGAAGCGAGGCAAACACACGACCGCAGAACTCCCGCCGTCCCCGCATTTATCACTCCCTCCTTCCACCAGCTTGAGGGGAGGGAAAAGGGGGGGGGGGAGACAGACGCTGTCATCTCTGCCCCTGCGCCAATGAATGAACAGTGAGAGGAGGGAAGGAGGGAAGGAGGGAAGGAGGGAGATGGATACGACAGGGATGGAGGAGGTGACAGGAGGGGAAGATAGAAGAAGAAAGAAGAAGAGTGATGCAGGCGACAGAAAGACAGCCTGTGATGGAGGAAGGGGGGGGGGCAGACAGAGGGGAAGATTGAAAGAGGGAGAAAGAGGAAGAGATATTGTAATGGGACACCCAGAGGAGGTGGAGTGTCAGGAAGNACATCTGGAGCAGCGGGGAGCAGAGAGGAAAGAAACGGTCTGTAAAAAGGGAGAAGGGTTGTGAAGGGGACACCCAGAGGAGGTGGAGTGTCAGGAAGCGATATCATTGTTGTCTGCCGGAGTGATGCCTCTTCTTTTCCACCCAATGCTAAATACCTGTTAGCCTAGGGAAGCCTCCTAGTAGTGCCTCGCTTTCTGTGTGTGTGTGTGTGTGTGTGTGTGTGTGTGTGTGTGTGTGTGTGTGTGTGTGTGTGTGTGTGTGTGTGTGTGTGTGTGTGTGTGNCCCCCCCCTTATGTGTGGGGGGGCTCAACTTCCAACAGGAGTCATTTGGGGGGACTCTTGGGAAAAAAGGTTGGGAACCACTGCTCTAGGGGGTCCTCACCTCTTCTAGGGGGGTCCGGGGACATGCTCCCCCGGGAAGATTTTTTTTTTTAATATTGAAGTTAAAAACATCAATCTGGCGCACTTCGAGAGCAACATTAAGAGATCTATGGATCTATGTGCTCATTGCTTGATTCATGCCTTCCCAGTCCCTTATCACGTACAAGAGCATGGCGTCAGTTGTTGTAGCCAGTTGTGGTGAAGGCATCTGACTTACTTGAACCGAAATGTCTACATGCATAGCAGAAGATGGCATCTTTTTTACATGAATATTCCAAAACCATGAGCTGCAAAATGAGCGCCCTACCCCACTGTACAGGCGAGTTGGGTGCTTTTTTAAATATACCTGGGCAAGCTCTGTTTTGCCGAGATCCTCTGGCACTTGCGGGTCGCCGAGGGGTGGCGGTGTTTGGGGCAACGAAGACGGCTGCGGCTGCTCCGCCTCTGTGGGCGAGGCGGGCAAAGCCGGTGTTGTGTCAAATGATGTACCCCCGTCGTGAAATGCACCCCCTGGCCTGCCGTAAAAAGCGCCCCCCCAAAAAAAGATGCTACTATTAATCCCACCCTCAAGCACTTTGGAGGGTATATTTGTAGGACTAGTACCAATAAATGGAGCAAGTTTCATGCATGTGACACGTTTATTGTCAGAGATAGCAAGGGGTGCATATCGTGGCAACCACGCTGTTCATAAAAAGCACCACCCAAAATAAAAAAAATTATATTAATCCCACCCTCAAGCACTTGATGTAAAAATAAACAATACATTGTAAAGCACAAGTAGCCTAGACAGACAGGATGTCACAATTAAATAAAAACATTTATTAAATAAAAAATTAACTGAAAAATAAGTGACGAATTAATGCAAAATCCAGGATTCGACAACCCAACCATAAAAAAGACAACATAGATTAGCGGACTATACGTTCAAATGCGCGTTCCTGTGTCAAGGGGTGCATTTCACGACGGGGGTGCATAATTTGACACGACACCGGCAATTTCTACCGGAGCCTCCGCCATGGAGCATCGGCACTGCTGTTAATCAACAGTATCTAGCGGCCCGCGCATATGATTATATAATCAGTTAAAAAATTATAACACATAATGAGAGACGTTCTGCAGTCAGGAGTTTTCACAGACGACAGGTGGCTCTGACTTTTATGTATAATTGACGGAGTATTTTTACTGTTACGACACTGTTCAACACTTCATTCTGCTTCACTCTTTAACTAAACAACCGCGGATGTCTTCAAAATCTTTAGCGAAAGAGTCTTTCGTTGAAGATTTTAAAGACATCCGCGTTCTTGTGACGCGTAAATACTACACTTCCTATGTTTTGGTGCTACTGCGTTCACACCAGCGATGAACCACTTCAGAGTTCACTAGCAAGCGCTCCGAGACCACCTCTTTTGGGCGGACCAGAGTCCGGTTGTTTAGTTCACTTCAGAGGTCTCGGACTGCGTTCACACCGACCCAAACGAACCGCACCAAGCGGCTAAACGCACCAGGGTTCGATTCAACCGGACTATACGAGGCGGCTGGTGTGAATGCGACCTACACTCCCTTTGCAAAAAAAAACTCAAGCTGAATGTCATAAAGGTGTGTTCTCCTATACTTATTTAAACAGTGCATTTATGTATTTGCACTCTCAGATCACCATAATAACTGAGGCCACTGGCTTAAACATTTTTTATAATAATAATATATATAATTGATTTTTAATATATTTATTTTATTTTGTTGTATTTATTTATTAAGTATAAGTAGGTACATTCTTAAGGATACATGTATATGATTATTAGGACGTGTTTAGAAATATTTACACATGACAATCAGGGAAGAAAGAGCTGTGTACATAATTATAAGCAATAAGGCTGTTATTAAACATTTGTGAGAAATCAAGAGTCCTTGGGAAAATTACCAGCCCCAAAGAGCAAACAATGTTTGCTTAATTCTATCCAACGTTTGTGAATATGAATTGGCCGAGCTGTAGTTTAAAAATGAACAGATAACCAAACTTATTACCAAAAATAAGAAGGAAAAAAGAGAAGTAAATAGGAGGAAGGCTTGTAATGTCGAGCCTCTGTCAAATCTGGTGAAGCTTGGTTTAGGTGTGACATACGGTGTGTCCATTGATAGCAAATTAACTTAATTCATCTTCAGTTTAAAATATTTACTTGTGTTTTGGGGGAGATTAAACCATGACACGTGTGGTATTTTAATAAAGAAATGCATGACAACTGGTAAGATACATTTGGGGTTTTTTCACTTTATAATAAAAAAAGTTCTGAATGGTT
Organism: Notothenia coriiceps; assembly: GCF_000735185.1. Taxonomy (NCBI): domain Eukaryota; kingdom Metazoa; phylum Chordata; class Actinopteri; order Perciformes; family Nototheniidae; genus Notothenia; species Notothenia coriiceps. The sequence goes on along the minus strand of NW_011340746.1, from coordinate 29,438 downwards.
GGTATGAAGATTAGCTAAAGTATTGACAAAGTGTAAAAAAAATGTGTCCAACCCAGGGTATATGACGTATCTCTCCCGCTATCATACTGCAAGCACTATCTGTGCACTATTATGTTTTATGAATGCACTTCATGTGCAACAACTAAGGCATACATAATAATTCAGCAAAAAGCTAAATATGCTCTCTTCTGATTATTACTGACATCACTGCGTACCCATCTGCATCATCAAAACAAAATGTGTTTTTTTCCCCCGGTATGCACTCTTGCCAAATTATTTGAATTTCATAATATATCCTTGCTTTTTCCTCTGGCACTGATCATGCTGTAAACCCTCTGATAGCTGCCTAACAAACCTAATGGTACTTTATGGTTCCTATGCCAACATGTGTGTAACCAGGGAGCTAATTATCCATCTCTTTATATCTTCCTCATCTTGTATTTTTTCTACATACTTTATGGATAAACCAAAGTATATGCACTGCTAAACATAACAGTGCATTCCATACCACCAAACCCAGTTAATAACATCCATTTTGAATATTCAGCGTTCACAATGATAAGTACCTATTACAGAAAGACACCAACTGTTCGGTAAAGTACTTAATTTCCGTATGAATTTGTCTAAATCATGCAGATGTAGGTAGATAATACCCACCTCCATGGGTTCAATAGAGGCTCAACTCTGGCATTTGACTTTTCAAAGCAGTTGATTATCAGACGCTGTGACATTTTGGTGGAAATGGGAGGGGATTCTGAGGAGAGGCTGCGTTAAGCAAAGTTCAATCCCAGTGTTCTATCCAAGTGCATGTGCTATCGCAGCTGATAGGCAGGTGTGATAATGAGCCATTCTTCACGCTGAAATGTTCTCACGTCTTACATTACTTACACCAGCGCCTTGATGTTACAGTGAAGACCAACTCTTTTTACCATCATTTTAAAAGCAATGGAAAGGACAGATATCTGAAGGTGAGCTCCCTAATTCTTGCCTTCTTTAACAGTCAGTTGTCAGACACTATCCATCCATATGAGACAAATCGGCTCCTCCATTTATATCAAGTGCCAACGTAAGTGAGTTTTTGTGGAAACGTTTAAACTAAGCAGGCATTCAGACTTTAAAAAAGAGTAACTCAGAGAAGAGTGTTGGTGAGGGGATGTTGTGTTGTTATGCAGCAAAAGTTTAGCCAGGTTCTTTTTTTATTCTTTGGAGCTCATGTCAGTCTGAAAGCATCTGCATTCACATAGAAGTAGCATGGCTCTGCACCATGGAGATCTTCAATTCACTTTTCTATATTTGTAATCCAAGTGGCAACTTCAAGTCCTGAAAAGTGATCCTATGGAAGTGCCATAAACCTGCATTTCTGTAATGGCCAGAGCAGTCCTCGAGACTTAAATGGAAGTCTAGAAGAGTTTTCACTTTCTATCTTAGTAAACATTTTCCTGATGAGTTATTGCTAGATTAAAGTCTTCTTCAATAGAGCTCTTTCATTTGACCACTTCAACAACAGTTTTTGTGTTTGTGGTTATAAGCCTTGAAAAAGGTTCTGCTTTTCTGCCTAAGACTAAGATACATCAGTAAATTCACCACTTGAGACTGTCCAAAGCTACTATAATATGCAGCTAACAAGGGATAAAATGAGACAAGGAAACAACATCATGCTTGCACAAGTCTGCCTTTAGCTTAGCGGTGGTGACGTGCAGCCATGCGACCTTGATGTAGTTTGTTTATAGCCTGATGTTGGCTTTTTACTACTGGAGATTGACATTTATGCTTCAAAAATCGCAAAGTGGTGTTAATCCTGAGATAATCCTGCTGAGCAAAACATATTGAGTATCATACACATGTGTTGGCTTTACAGCAGTTATCTGTACCGAAATCCAACAGGGATATATCCCATTACTTGTTGTCGAGGGAGCCATTAGGATGCTAACGATGTTCCCATTTAGAGTCAAATCGATGTTATAGCAGGGCAGCTACCTTTTGATTGGCATGTTGCTACCACTGTGTTGTCTTGTTTAATCCTAATAGCTGAACCCTTTATTAGATGATCTAAAGCAGGGGTGTCAAACTCAAGGCCCGGGGGCCAAATCCGGCCTGCAACTTAATTTAATGCGGCCCCACAAGAGCTTGCAAAGAATATAACATGTTTATTATATGGTTACATGCTACTTTACAAAAGCAC